>NW_011335098.1:28864-102198 GCF_000735185.1 Notothenia coriiceps | reverse complement strand
CCTCCCCCTCCCCTCTTATGTCTGCAGCCAGCTTTCCCCTGTGATGTGTCTCCAGACTCCGCTCTCTCTTATGAAGAGAGTTACCAGCAGGCCTGTTCTGTCAGGAGAGCAGGATCGGGGTGCCGCGGCCTGCGGATACCCTCAGTCAATCTACATTTGGTCATCGTGGTGGGAAGTGTGCTCATTTTTTCCGATATCTGAGCTACTTGAGGTGATCCGAACACTGAAGTGTGAGGAGCTGTCACTCTGCATAAAGGTCTGCTCCAGCGGAAGATGTATGCCTTCTGATATGCTAAGAAGGGGGAGGGGGTGGAGATCTCTCCATCCTGATAGGCTGTTAGGACACTGGGGACCTTATAAGACAGAGACAGAGGGGGAAATGTATTCCAATCCGTCCGCCCGGGGACAAGAGGTCGGCGGGGAAGGAGGCAGCTCATCACAAGGCCCCCTGCAGTCCCAGGACAGATTTATGCACTTACCGGGACAATCATGGGGAGATATTTAAAAGCTATATCAAAATATGACCAAGAGGCCAGCAGAGAGAAGAACCAAAAATATGATACGTCTTTGTTATGAGGGGAACGTTGGAAGACAAAAAGAGAAATGTGATTCACTGTTTGTTTGAGTTGTGTGTTTTCACTGGAGGGCGTGCTGTAAGCCAGCCCAGTGGCAGTGGCTGGGCACCGCTGTGTGCTCTACAGGCCATTAACAGTTCACCACACTGACTCCAGCAGGGCAGCAGCTGGGGAGAAAGGAGCATGAAGCAGCGACGCAGGATCTCACCGGCACAAAAAAAAACATGGCCAGAGGCAGGGAGGCTGGAAAACGCCCCGAGTAAAGTTGGCAGCTGTGCAGCTGTGTGTGATAAAGTGCAGCTCAATGTAAATACACTCTGGGGCTCCCTGCACAGCTGGCGACCGTAGGTTACAGTTCTGAAGGATGGAGTGCAGGAAAGGGAGAGAGGGAGGAAGAGATGGATGAGGGACAGGCAGGGCTTGCATCTACACATCATCTGTCTGAGGTGGAGAGAAGGATCAGGGCCAGATTCATGAGGAAAAGGATGATGAGGAGGGTGAGAAAATGTTATTGTGTCAGTAAGAGGAGAAAAGAGCACTCCTGTCTGAAATGCATGGGCGTCTGCAGACAATTAAAGAGGCATTAGCATGAGAGCATGGAAGCAATTTGGGCACTATATATAGTATATACTGTATGTTAGCATCAGTGTTCATTCAATACATATTCTAATCTTCCTTTATTTTACTAAAACCCTTTTTATGACATGTGAGGTATAACATATATATGTTTATATAATGTTCATGTACCCAACACAACTTATCTGAGTGAACTGAAGGATTAGTTTACATTGTAAATCATTAATTTCCACTGTTGTCATTGCTGATATTTCCCTGCTCCCGAAGGAAACATGGAGACACATCTGATAAAGTTATGCACACATTTCTTTTCCACTTCCAGTGATTTAGCTTGACTGTGTCACCATGATTTAGAGGAGTCTGCACTATGCGTTCTGTTTATTGTGACCAAACAAGAGCGGCTCCTGCACGCTTTCGACTTCAGTGTTATTGATTAAAGTTTTAAATGGTTGCTATATAACCAAGGGACTTCTGGGAGATTAATTTGCGTCAATGTTCATCTGTAATTCATTAGCCATTTAGACAGCTCAACCACAAGGACTGTGTCTTGAGAGAAAAGGCCATATTTCACTCAGTGGAGGTATGAAGGGAAACTAAAAGCTACGAATATTAATGCAAGATGGGTTTTATGTTATAAAGAGTAAGACTGAGGATGATTATCTTTTATGTTTAAAAATAATTGTGGTGGTTCACTTTAGATACAAACTGTAAATTGTGTTTATATCGTTTTGTTTTTTTTTCTGCTCCAAATGGCCCAAACAATGTTATTGATGCAGTTTCAAACCAAACATAGAACTCATGGATCCAATTGTTTCTATTCAAGAGATTCATAGATCAAATCAGGATCAAAAGTTAAAGCCTCAGCTAGAAAGTGACTTGATTCCTTGAAAAATAATACATAAACATCTATTCATGTGAGACAAAATAAGAAATATGACTGAACATGAAAACTGAGCTGGCGGTATATGAAGGCAAGTTGTGTCCTGAGGCTTTGGGTCAGCAGTCAATTAAATTATCACACTAAACTGAAAGACTTTTAAAATCCCCTTACTGAATAATGGTTGTCAGACACTCTGTATCCTCCATGACGTTCTGTAAAAAAGGTTGCAGCAATGGGATTAGGGCTTGATCCTCAGCTACTGCTTTGCCCAGTCGAAAATGACTATCCTCTTATCTCAAGGCAACAGAGCTACATTATGTTATGTACCGACTTCGTCAAGATAGAATGGATGTCACCGAAATTAATTTAATCTTCCCTAAATTAGCTTCTGACTATGAACTCTCGCAGTCACAATTTATGTCCTCCAGAATTCAATTTCCTCTGCGGTGTGATATGCTTTTATCAGTTGGTAACTATTCGCTGGCCTCCAATAATGAGGGCTGTCACAGAGACCAGAAGTGGATAGTGTTTGATGGCGACCATCTTGTGACCACTGGAACGCTCGCCCACATCTCCCAGGGATACAAAATTAAAGACTTGAGGGTTCCCAGACATTTCACCACAGCTCCCGCTAAGGCAACAGTAATTTCAGAATCAGATCAATCTGGAATCATTTTAATCCAATTACTAGTCATTAAAGCATTAGAGTGTATCGCTCTTTGATTCATGGTTGCTGGAATGCAAGAAAGGGCATCTGATGTCGGAAATGTTTTGAGTTAAGACAACCAGATAACGGCTTGGAAAGATGCCTTTAGCTCATTTCCACACTAGCTCTTGCGTAGAATTGTACATTAAAGCAATTAACTGATAAGTCTCGATTGGATTTTAATATGTTTAACCTGTTGAAGTAATACAAACCATCAAAGTTAGCCCAGTGCTATTGTGGCTAAAAATGCCAAATATATGCTGGTTCCTGTCTCTCTAATGTGACTATAAGGAGCTGTTCTCTGTTTAATAAAGTTGTAATTGCACTTGGAAAACGTCTGTTTTTGCCTTTTAGGATATTGACAGGATTTATGTTTATTTAATTCATCACTATTTTACACAAATAATCAGTTTAATTACATGAGAGTGGGGATTTCAGTTTATAGCAAGATACAGATAGTGAGAAAGTAGCTTTTCCAAATGGAAACATTTGTAACATTCCTCAGCCAAATATACCAAAATGCATTGCTTAATGAAAGTAAAGGACTAACTTCCCATCCGAAAAATTTGATATAACAGACAGTTATATATTTTGAAGCCATATAAGCTCCGTCATGGGTCCCCCTCATCAGAAAAAATTCAAATGTCACCTGAGATGTTAGGTGCCCACCCAGCTGTCTGGTCCCCATTATTACTTTCATCTTGTCTCAGCTCCCGATGCTTAATAAGCTAGTACCTGAGGGTCCTGCCTCCATCTCTAAACTCTGATTTGATGTGGCAAGGAGACAGAAAACAGGGAAGAGGGGGGGCAGAAATAAAAGAACAAGGGATCAAAATAACTGTGCCTGGCTGGCTGAGTGGAGTGGGGCCCATCAACACCAATAACCGTTAGCTGCGAACACGCGTGTCACAGCGAGACAAGTGTCATATCACTCAGCCCACTGCTTCATTTGACTGGAACACATCAATCACTCAGGGAAATACACACAGACATGCAGAGATAGGCCTCACCTCTGGCTCCCTCATTACGTTGCGTCAGTGTTAGTGAAACCCTGGCCTGTCAGGAATTCACTGTCGTCTCTCTCTAAAGGAGCCTCTCTTGTCCGGTTGTTTCTATCAACCACGGGGTGAGAACAGCAGGGCGAGGTGCAACAGTGCACAAGAATCACACAGCTATTACATATATGTCAATGTGTTTGGTGTTTTAGCTGACCTCTGCTACTACCCAAAACACAAAACATCTGCATGGCTGCACCCGTCCGTGCCCATGAGCTGGATTCAGATCCTAATTGCAAATGACTCATGACAAAGACGTGCTTACCAGTATGAAAGGTTTATGAATGCAACAAATGATTGTTGTCATAATCACTTACTTTATCAACAATTTTTAGGATGCATTTTTTTTTATATTGTATAAAAGAGAAAATGCCCATCAGAAGTTTTTAGGAGTTGCATATTTTAAAGTCATGTCATCATATTGCTTGTTCTTCTTAACCAGCAGTCTTAAATATTTTGGTACTTTGGGTTTGGTACTTTTACATTTATAAATTACATATACAATTAATTGATTGTCCAAATTGTGGATTTACCTTTAGAAAAAATGCTCACGTTTGTTGTTCAACAGTCAAAAAGTTTAGCGTAGAATTAGTGTTTGTAGTCCCTGGCCATATGTTAGAAAACGAGATTTCCATTCATTATCAGTCCATTGACTAATTGATTCACTAACAAGCTCACTTTTCTGCCCTAGTTGTCACCCATTGAAATCCAAAATAACCACTGGACTGGTATCATCCATCATTTCACATTCATGACAGTGCAGCCCTTTCATAAAAAAACGTGTTATTCAACTCAAAATCTCTATGTACAGAGTGCAAATGAGGAAGTATCCCTTGGCGGCGGGCTTTAACGAAGGATTAAAGGCTTATTAACAAAGGCCTCCCTTGAAAGCCTGACTCTCTCCCTAGCCACCACCATGCTGCGCCCAGCTGTGTATACAACTGGAGGTCGAATAATAACGGTTATACATCACTGCACCTGAGAGCCCAATCATCTAAATCTTCCCCTGCCATCGCCTCCCAGAGTCCATTACTTTATTGACACGCAATCTTAAGAAGGAGAGAAATATTGCACATGTAAGGTCACTTGGTTATGAAGACATATTATCATATTATCTGCATGAGGGTTGTAGGGCTCAGGCCTGACAAAGCTAATTATAATTGGACATGATACAGAGCTCAGAGCATATTACGTGCTTGGCTGCATGACAAAGTCGCGGCTGAGATATGAGGGGAGAGAGGAGTGGAGCATGAGCTGAAACTCAATGCGAATAGGGTGAAGCTGCACAATAACAGCAGCAGGCTCTCTGATGGTAATTTATGGATACATCCACTATGAACACCGGGCCAAACCTGTTCCTGCTTGTTCACGAGGCACATGATGGAAAGAGCCAGTTGTTCAAATACACATTTCTTATGCACGCTGACTTGAAACAGCTCTAATGTCCTAATGTCACGTTTCGTTAGTGACAACAACAGGGGCCCCGTGGCTTCTTATCTCCACTCCCAAGGTTATTTCAGTATAGCCAGACACAAACAACAGTTTCTGTTTTTCTTCCTAAATGATTAAATCCTTCCCCAAAAACATGAATGCATTTTTTACTTAAACTGACTTCTCTAAACATAGTACAACAGGCCAAACATAACTACAGTAAGTCAAGTGATACTGTAGCTCTCTTCTTTCCTTTCCCTCCCTCATAGACGAGCGATTTAAGAGCAGCCTCGGAGGTCAGGTGTTAACTTTAGTTTAATAGTGTCAGGCACAAAGATGGCTTTTTCCCCACTCATTAGCAGTGATTCATTTGCTTCAGAGGTCTATTAATATAATATGCATTCACTTATTCCCATGAATATGACTATTTTTACAAGTGGTCTCAACCCTATTAAAGTAAAGCACTATTTAACTTCGCACTTCTTAAAGAGCTGTCATCTTTGCACTAATGGGAATGTACGGAAATCGAAATCATTTCAGAGGGTTGACTTTAAAGGTTAATTTGAGGAGTTAAATCTGCATAATGTATGATGTGGCAGGAGGTAGGCTGTAACCTAGTAGTATTCTCTCTCTGTGAAATATCAAATAAGATACACCTTGGAAACATTGTTATTTCTTTCTTGCCCATACTTGGTAAGGTTAAGGGGAAGATCATGGTTTGGGTTCAAACGATTACTTTGTTAAGGTTAGGGGAGCTTTGTAGCCATGACAGCAGAAGCCCAGCTGAGATCTCAAAACGCTGGCAAATAACTCTCAGCATGGCTAAATTCCCCTCGCCTTGTGTATAAGTGTCAGTATGTTATCTGTGTATACATGTATGTGCAACTGTGTACATGTAGTGTAAGTCATGTGTGAATATGCTATTGTCTTTCATTTTGTTCTATGTTGAGTCCAAAATATCAACAACACGAGTACAATAAAGTGTATCTTATCGTAGAAATGTGTTTGACAAAATGGGCAAACTTAAAAGCAACAAAATAAACCTTATTATCATGACAAAAAGCAAGCAGAAAGACATTCTTTCTGGAAGCCAGACGCCTCACAGCATCAACTGAATTGTATGGATTTAGCTTAATTAGGACAAAGTATCTGGATAAGGCAGAGTATTTAAATTCAATATTGTGCATATGTTTCTTCTTAAAAAATGAAAATGCCTACAGCACTGTTGTGGTCTGTCTTGGGGGAAAAAACATTCTTGCTGCAAAAGATACCCAAAACATCTGGAAGTCCATCTGCCGATAAATCTCCCTGATAAACGACGGTACTTCAGAAATCCGAGATATATAATAAGCTGTGCAACATCTTGGCACAACTAAAAATATATTTGACTACATCTCAGATGCTCAGCTCTGAGACCACAAATCACAAAAGCTTGGTGTATTAGGAATTTATTTCAAAGCACACCGTGTCACACACACACATTTGAAACTGTATATCTTTCCAGATACTGGCAAGTGAGGCTGGAAGTCTGGTAATGCTCATACGTGGACGAGAGTACACTGCAACATCACATCTTGAATTTGCATGCCTAGTCTGCGCTTGAGTTTATTGTTATTAAATGGCGCATTTGTTTCAGTGTGATTTGTTTTTCCCTCATCGAGCATAGTTGCAGTGAAAGAAATGAAGCCGTAGATCATTTTCCTGACTGGAGATTGCTCAATATGTCGGGAAATTAATCAAGAATAAGCAGGTAATAGCAATCTGCCTTTAAATTACTGAATGTTTAAGCCATGCTATATGAGCATCACGGTTGTGCTTGGAACAATTACATCCAATTAACATCTATTAAGCCTGGTGTTTCTGTTTGGTAACTCCCCCGCCAGACGTCCAGCTTTGTCATCTGGTTTCAGAAACTCAGCATGACAGGCCATTTTTCATGATTTCTCTTACATTGGAGAAACACCAGAGTTTTAATTAAGAGGCCTGGATGTCCAGATGCTTACGTATTTATTTTTTCTAATGATTACTGATGGAAAAGCCACAAGCAAAGTGGCCAAACATCGATGAAAGCAAGCAGGTTGCAAAGTGAGAATTCTCTTGTGTGTGATGGAAATTGACGTTTTGGGTTCTTTGAAGCTGTTTGTGCAATTACTTTCTCTATGCGTCTCTAAAGCACACAGTGACTTCATACTGCTAAAACACAGATAACACACTCTCCTCAGACAGTCTATTATAGGTAAGCACTAGATTAGCATAAAATCATGTGTTTTTAACTAAATGTGTCGGGAAAAAAGAGTCATATGAGGGTCAGGAAACAGATGAGTACTGTACCTGTGTGAGTTTGCTTGCTATGTGAGGACAATCCAACAGGTGGCATGAGACCCCTGCCCTGCTCCTTAGTATCCCTTTGAGATAGAAAAGGAGACACAGCTGCAGGGGACTAAAGCCCCCTTTGTTGTTTTGTTACTTTTCTTAATTGGTTACAAGGCAAGAACTGTGTCTAATTTCCACATATTGGTGTTGATAATGCTAGACAAGCCACATGTTGTTATTAAATCTAAGACTCAGCAAGTGTATTGTCTTCTGCTTAAATTAAAATAGGAAAATATTATTTTACTTCAAAATGTTTTTGTCTTCTTTGTGCGCTCAACATTAGCACAATGAATATTTACAATATTGGCCTCTAAAGAATCTCGACAATTTTCAGCCTACTTATTTCAATATCCTCTTTGCACAAGGTTTTCATTTCCTTAGGTACGCTGTTAAAAGGCAGCTCCAGCCTGCCCTGACTAATTTCCTCTCGGCCTCACAGATCACAGGCCTTTCCCACCCAGCGCTCCCTTTGCTCCCACAAAGACCCTCGTAATCCTGCTGCTTGTCCACAATTAATCTTCCCAGTTGCCGTATTATTAACACAACCACCCACGGGCAGAGGATGCAAATGTAAAGCCAGGAACAGGCCCCTCTGTGTGCGCAGCCCCCCCCCCGCACTCGGCCCACAGCGGAGTGGCAGAAGTGTCAATCACTTCGGGGGTCTAAACCGCTGCCCACTATCAGCATCAAGGGCTTTTCAACCTCCCCCCCTGTCTGCTGATCAAACAACGTGACCCCTCCCACCTCAAGCCCCACAGTTGAGTACCCTCTCCACTTTCTTCTTCATCTACCTTTACTTGTCTGTCTGTTTCTCTCTGTCGTTCTAATCTTTCCTGTGTTCTCCCTCAGTGGCCCATCACTCTGATTAGGAGAAGAGAGGAGAAAAACCTGAAACTAGTCCTTTATCTCAGTTACAGAGTTAGAGGGGGAAACAGATAATGTAATTGAATATCTTTCAGTTTAGGATAGGGCATTTTTGTACTTTTTTCCAACATTTGATAGACTTCATTTTTGATGGACTTAATAAAAAAGGTAATCACCGGATACATATATACAAGTATAATAATAATTGTTGCTACACTATATGTAATACCCTCTGGTATGACAACTATGACAAATCTAAATCGGGGCATTACATCAAAGCTATAAAGCCAACATGCTTGCGCTGTGTCAAAACAATATGGCATGCTGTGATGTTGAATGTATATTGTGTCTCAGAATAAAAAGCCAGTGGTTGCTTTGGTCAAGTAGGGCAATCATGTAAACGGGGAGATAAAACAGAAGCAGTGTTCCACTCTGATTTTGTTGTGTTAAACGTGAGTGATTACTGTAGTCGTCTGCTGCGGGAGCTCTACCAGTGAAGTGTTTAGCCGTTAGCATATAATCCACAAATCACAGTCTCGATCAAAGCTGCTGCTGAGAGAATAGCTTGGCACTACTTTAAAAGAATATGAAATAATGTCCCAATCCAGCCAGTCTGAAAGACCAGAGGACAGAAAGGGAGAGCTCAACGTGTGGAGGCTTTTTTGAAAAGTTAGTCACTCTATTGCCTTCACTGTCACTTGACATGAAAGTAATGCCAGTTCTATGGAGATCCAAGCTGTTCCCCTGTGGTTGAAATGCTATTGTGTGTCAGACAAAGGGTATGGTTTCATAGCACCCCCTTGTTTGCATGCATGACCAGCACTTTCAAATAAGGCCTTTAGATCTAAATCTCAGGCTCCACTCAGCACAGAAGGCTGCAGGCAGCTTTGTTAGTGGTGAGGAATTACTGGGAATGTCCAAACTGAAAACTAGGCGTTCACATCTCCAAACAAGAGCTTTGATTATGCTGAGGTCTACAACGAAGCCCCGCTGTGAAGACAGCCCCGCTGAGCTGAGGCATGTTGTTTACCAAAGTATCGTACTGAATGATACAAGATTGTCTTGTGCTGCTGTCGTCCCTTTGGAGATTAAGCAGTGAATCATCACAGACTCAAGTTTTAGTTACACAAACATTTCTCAGAGGCAGAGCAGCACTCTGCTGAGTTTTTCCTTTGGCACCCCAGTGGAGCCAATGGAAACATGGAAGATATGTTAACTGGCAAACCCAAAATAATGCCGATATATTTAAAACAAAGACTCACATGGCAAAATTCAATAATTTAGTTTTTCTGACTGTGTGACGTTTGTTTGTTAGCACCTATACAAACTCTAACATGCTCAGGTTTGTTCATTTATTTTACTTCTTTGCTTACCATAATCAATTATTTTAATTAGCAATGAATTTTTTGTAGTTAGTGACAAATCCACAGAAAATATGCAGTTCAGTTCTACAGAACTTTATAGAAGTGTTGATCGTTTTGGTTTCCCAATTAAAAAAGAAAAGATCTGAAAATGTCAGCACTTAACGGATAACAAAAACCTTCATCAGGTGGCCATCAACACAACTCCAAATATGATTAATGTTGCTCTCTCTGCTAAATATGTAAACATAGTCAACCATGAAAAATGTACAGTAAGTATCAACGTAAGTATTTAAGAAACGTAAAACAGTTTTGTGTTCATAGCTTGTTTCTGTTGTAGTGGCACTATGGAGTAATCCTTAAAATCATTTTTATTCTGCATGCACGCCCATGCATGCAGGTGGCTTTGGTTTTGAGCTATTCCATTTTCAGTAAAAGAAAAATAGCAATGCATTAGCAAAAGGCAGAGAAGAAAATATTACTAACTAGCAACAATGAGTATACACTTGTTGTCTTGAAAGACTGACATTGATTCAACACATTGGTAAAGCCTTACGGATGCACATGTTTAAGAGAAACTCGAAGTGTTGAGTTGCATTTGTCCACAAAATAAATCCCTGAAGATATACAATGAAAATGTTGTTTATTTGTTGTCAGAGGTTTAAGCCATACCTGCAGCCACTGTAACAGCACCTTCCTCTAACTGTTACCTCAGTGTGATCATATTGTCTTTATCTCGCTTCCATCGTTTCATCATAAAAAGATGCATTTCTCTAACTTCTCCTGCACAGAGCACAGAGGAGGCCCGGGCTCAACTCACTGTCAGCGATCAAAGTTATTATCTGAGAGAATGAAGAAACCATTTTTCAGCAGAAAGAGAAATTCTCACAGTGATTTATCAAGGCCATGGGTTTGGGAAAATATTGTCTGTCAGTAAAATATGTGATAGTGTTTCAAGCTTAAAGGGGCTCCTGGGAGCAGGAGAGGATGATGTGAATGACAAACTGTATCTGAAGCACAGACTTTGATTCTGACGTCCAACAATAAACATGAGTGAAACACTCTACACACATGCTTTGTTTTAACATGTTCTGTACTGGATATTATTTCAGGAGCCATCTGTATAGATATATTGTTAAAAGATCCAAAGGGAATGATGTTCAATAAGTGCTAAAACAGCTCATTAGTTAACAGCCCTGACTCAGTAAATATGTACGTATGTTTGGCATGTCCTGGGCCCCTGTCCAGCTGGGGGACCCTATGATTCATTCTTCCCTGCATTTTCAACTGCATCAGGCAAGTGTCATCAGAAAGAAAGCTCTACTAAACAACAATCTACATGAGTTAAATGTGTTTAGAATGCGTTAATTGTCCTACAGCGTGGAAATGTACATTGTTACAGCAAAAGGGAAAGTATGGATAAAGGCAAAAAAACAGTAAACCAACACATTAAATAATGAGGCAAAAGACTCGTTTATCAAATAAAAATCAAATAAGTATGCATCCAAGGTAGAAAAACATCAGTGTTGTTACAGTAGAATGAACAGAAACATGACTTCAAATTACTATAGTTGCTTTGTTAACTGGACCCATACAGTCAATAAGCATTTGCTTGTTAACACGCTAAAAACAAGTTAATAATGTTGTGTTTGTAAGCTCAATGTTCCAGTTTATTTTTTGCCCCAATAGCAAAAATATATTATTCATATATTGCGAATAAAATTAGACTCTGTTGCTCCTTTGAAAAAGAAGACAGTAAAACAACATAGATTAGCTCCTTGGCATAATTCCGAAACCCGCAAAATAAAGCAAAAGTCGAGACAACTTGAAAGGATATGGCGTTCCACTAAACTTGAAGAATCTCGTTTAATTTGGCATATTACTCTCAATGAATATAAGAAAGCACTGCGTAAAGCGAGAGCAGCCTACTACTCTTCATTAATAGATGAGAATAAGAATAATGCAAGATTTCTTTTCAGCACTGTAGCCAGGCTGACAGAGAGCCACAGCTCGACTGAGCCTTCTATTCCCATAGCACTCAGTAGTAATGATTTTATGTGCTTTTTTAACGATAAAATTGTTACTCTTAGAAACAAAATTAATGACCTCTTGCCNTCCGTTCCTCTCAAAATTCTTGAGAAAGCAGTCGCAAAACAGCTGTGTGATTACTTAAAAACTATGATTTATTTGAAGATTTTCAGTCTGGCTTTAGAACACAACATAGCACAGAGACAGCTCTGGTTAAAGTCACAAATGACATTCTAATAGCCTCAGACAAGGGACTTGTCTCTATTCTTGTCTTGCTCGATCTTAGTGCTGCATTTGATACTATCGACCATGATATCCTATTGCAAAGACTAGAGCACTTAGTTGGCATACAGGGAACTGCTTTAGGTTGGTTTAGGTCCTATCTATCTGAACGCTCTCAGTTTGTACGTGTCAACGATGAATCTTCCAGCAAACCAAAGTTAGCCATGGAGTGCCACAGGGCTCAGGGCTCGGACCTATTTTGTTCAGATTATATATGCTTCCGTTAGGCAATATCATAAGGAATCATTCTTTACATTTTCATTGTTATGCGGATGATACTCAACTATATTTATCAATCAAGCCTGATGAAATTAATCATCTAAATAAAATTCAAGACTGCCTCAAGGACTTAAACACGTGGATGACCTTAAACTTTTTGATGTTAAACACGGCCCAAACTGAAGTTATTGTACTTGGCCCGAAGAATCTACGAAACAAATTATCTAAAGATATACTAACTATGGATGGCATTAATTTGGCTGTAGAGGAATCTTGGTGTTATATTTGATCAGGATTTATCCTTTAACACCCACATAAAATCAATTTCAAGGACCGCCTACTTCCATCTACGTAACATTGCTAAAATCAGGCATATCTTGCCTCAAAACGATGCAGAGAAACTAGTCGATGCATTTGTTACTTCAAGTCTGGATTATTGTAATTCCTTACTATCAGGGTGTACCAAGAAGTCAGTTAAGTCGCTTCAGCTGATTCAAAATGCTGCAGCTCGTGTACTAACCAGAGTTAGGAAAAGGGACCACATTACTCCTGTTCTGGCTACCTTACACTGGCTCCCTATAGAACACAGGACAGAATTTAAAATTCTTCTTCTCGCCTATGGGATGCCAGAGCCTTTTCTTATCAAGCTCCACATTTGTGGAATCAGCTTCCAGTTTGTGTTCGGACGGCAGACACCCTATCCGTTTTTAAGAGTGCGCTTAAGACCTTCCTTTTTGATAAAGCTTATAGTTAGGGCTGATTAGATTCAGCCCCTAGTTTTGCTGATATAGGCTTAGTTTGTCGGGGGACATCTTACTTCTTCCTTCTCTCTGTCTTTACCATGTTCCGATTAACCCAGCTTCCCCAAATTTCTTTCTTTTTGGTGTCTATATACGCCGGGATCCGGAGTCATGGATGATCCTGTTGCTGCGGTCCTGTGTCCTGGATCGCGAGCCCTGGATCTTGAGTCGTGGCTGTGCCTGTTGCTGTGGTCCTGGATGGATATCCTCGTGGATTCATCTTCCTATTATACACACATGCATTTCCAAACATTTGGACTACCTATTTTGCAAATGTATTATCTTTTCAATTTACACACGGCATCTATTGCACGTCTGTCAGAGTCCTGCATCGGGTCGGGTATACGCGGGTACCNACACATGCATTTCCAAACATTTGGACTACCTATGTTGCAAATGTATTATCTTTTCAATTTACACACGGCATCTATTGCACGTCTGTCCGTCCTGGGAGAGGGATCCCTCCTCTGTTGCTCTCCCTGAGGTTTCTCCCATTTTCCCCTTTAAACTGTGGGTTTTCTCCGGAAGTTTTTCCTCGTACGATGTGAGGGGCTANTCTAAGGACAGAGGGTGTCATATTGTCATACTGATATTCTGTACAAACTGTTAAGTCCACTGAGACAAATGTAACATTTGTGATATTGGGCTATATAAATAAACATTGATTGATTGATATTATTAAGAAATGTTGCTACCAGGACAGAAAACTACTCAAGAAACACATCAAATTGTTTATGTGGCATAAACAATTTAGTCATTGTCCCAATAACAGTTTGGACTCATTGCAGTAACCAAGTTAGCACTGGAATGTTTCATGAAAGTTGTTTGACTTAAGTTCAGCCCTCGGTCAAACACGAGGACACCGGTTAGATTTGATAGGCACCCTTCAGGGAAACTCCTGGTGCCTTGCCACGCTTGGACATTCTTCCCCAGACATGTGGCGAAAGACAGAGCGGGCCGTCAAACACAAAGAACAAGCACTTGTACTGCCATGATACAAACGGAGGGTTAGTCAGAGCTGGATGGAGCCGGGAAGCATGAGGTAGGCCAAGCAGACGTCAAGTGTGGCTGAACACAAAGCACAAAGCACACAGGGCCCTTACTTCCATTTCATTAGGTTTACTGCAAACATGTCAAATAGCAGGTAGGAGGAGAGTAATCTGAAAGATACTGAACATAAAGGGACAATGGCAAACAAAAAGCTGGATTTATGTGATGTGCACAGTTATTATTTACTTCATAGGAAGACTGTGGGGATTTCAATGTCATCTTTGATGGAAGTGAAAACTCAGCAACAACTGAAAAGGAAGTATTTTCTTCTCTGTTGGGAAATTCTGCCTGCTCCCTAAACAGAAAAAAATTGTACAAAAACAAAAGGCAAGCATTACCTATAACTCAATTTCCATGGTCACCAAGGACAATAGATATGAAGTTGGCCTTAAAAGAGCCTGACATCACTTCTCAAATGTCAGCTGGTAAAATCAAATTAAGCTGCTTTGTCAGACCACCCTCTATGATCCGCCAACATTTATGTCTCACATCACCTGAACATCATGAGCAACACAATTTAATTACAACTTAAAAAGTGTAAACATCACTCTCTTTCATCCCTTTATGTATGTGGACAAGAAGACAATGTGTTAAGAGGAAATAAATCTGCCTTGACAGCCACATCAAAGGGTGCAGTGAGGGGCTTACTGCTACTTAAGGCACAGGAATGCTGTTGCTAAGCATCAGTCGGAAACCTATCAACCCTTTAAGGACTTTACTATTTTTGAGAGGGGGCTGAGCAGGTTACTGGAGGCCAGAAACTCCACTGTGGCACCACACTGAGAATTCAGAAATCCTTTAAAAACAACACATGTACATATGAAGGACACACAATCGATTTTTACGCAGCAAATCAAATCAATCAGGAGATTTTGGGGCTAGTTTGTTATCACCATAACAGGGGTATTATATCCCTGAATCTTTACTCATAAATAAGTAACTATTTGCTGACTATGAACTTCCTCTGCCCTTTAGGGAGGACATGCTTGTTGATGAATAAGGACATGCTCCACTGCATAAAGGCTATGAGTCAGTATAGCCGCCACCTTCCTGTGAATACATTCAATTCCCTCATTTTGCCAGGGTAAGATGCTAAATCACCGGCAGCGTTTGGGAGCAGCGGGGGGTCATTGGATGGCTGGGTAGCCAGCCTGTTATATTTCTGTCCATCAACCTAATTCATTATTTCAGCAGGAGCAGATTTCGACTCTGAATTAGAGAATATGACACCTTTGAGTTCAGTTCAAAGGAGAACACTTTCAAGTCGACTTTGGCAAATTATCTAGCATGTCAACTACGTGCTGTCTTTCACCACTTTGACGAGGGGTATTTTTTCAGGTCGTGGAAAGGTATCTAACCAAGCAACACGGGTCTCACTTGTAGGAAGTAGAAGCGATAGATGACCTCTCACTAACTTGTAATCCACAGAGTATTAGTCATAACAACAGTGGATAAATCCCTTTGAGAGAGTTGAGCCGTCTAAGTATGGCATGGGGCTGCCTGGCCAACAAATCTCCTTTTTTTCAACTCATCGTTGGGATGAAAGAGAAATGGTGCTGCGGATTACAGAGAACAATCATGCATTATTAGCAATAAAAAAAGGAAAAACACAGGATCGGCTTTGTGAGAGGCCACTCATTACCAATTACCCACTATATCTGACAGCCAGGGAAAATGACCCACACTGCCTGAGACAGATTCCCTCAGTTCTACAGCAATGTGTAACTCTTCCAGTTAGCACCTATTTTTCACAAAATGTAATACATTAAGGGTAATTTGTCTTGTTGACTTTGATGCCTGTCAACAACACAGAAACAGATTTGAGTGTTTTTCAGCATACATTACTCAAAAGGGAGAAGGGCTTCATGTTACACAGTTGCTATTCATGATTCAGAGTATACTGCCAAAGACACCACTGGAAAAGAAGAAGTTCATTTAGGTCTTCTAACATGCTGCTGTTTAGCAGGCTAGATTTGACCTTCTTAACAATCTTGGTCTAGTTTAGGGCTGCTCGATAATGACAAAAATCATAAATCACGATTATTGGGGTCAATAATTGTGATATGACGATTATTAAAAACGATTATCCATTTACTTTGAAAACATCAATTTATTGAACAGTATGTTTTTAACAGTTGATTACCCTGAACTTTAAGTATAAATCAACTGAAAAACCAATACAAATAAAAAAGAAATACAACAAAAAGAAAATAGTTTTATTTTGATTACGTTGTTTTCGTAATCATTGCAAGCCATAATCGTAATTGCGATTAAAATACGATTAATTGAGCAGCCCTAGTCCAGCTTGCTGTTATTTAGTATTATATACATACTACTGCTGAGTGAGAGCTGAATTGGTTTTGCAGGTATTTGGTCATAATCTCTAGTATTGGACAAAGCTAAATTGTAACTGGCTGGAGGTCTTGGATGAATAGTCAATGGAGTCATAGGGATTCATCCCCAGAGGACAATGAATGTATGTTCAAAATTAACAGTTATTCCATTCAATATTTGTTTTTCTTTTAGTCTGCATCATAGGTGTTGCACCAACTGATTGATAAGCCAAAATAGAGTACATTGCTAGCGCACTAAACACATTTTGTTTAAAGTCATTGTCTCCCTTGAAAAAGAGATCGATGATCTCAATGGGACCACCTGGTTAAATAAAGCTTTGAAAAGACATTGGTTAGACAAAACAATCAACTTCAAAATGTCGCTTGGGCTCTGGGAACTTCATGCGATAAAATAATTTAAATAAGAAGGAATTTCATTCTTAGTAGATCTGTTCTTTGCTCATTTACTGATTCTACTGACTCCCTCACATCGTATCAGTCAGTGTGTGGAAGCTTCCCCCTTTATTGAAATCAGCTTTCATTCCAGCCCTTCTGATCCTCTGCTTTCTTTTGTGCGACACACCTCATCACCTTTATCTTCTGCCATAATTGCATGGGAATGATCTCCCCTTTGATACTGTCTGCATGCCAACTCACTATCGGGGAAAGAGTGTCGAAATGTGCCATGTGCGCTGTCTGCCGGGAGAAAAAAAGAGCTCATACACCTGTGGAAGACAAACAGGGTTCTCACAGATATGACATATCCATCAACCCGGCCCAGGATATGAACTGTTCTGTCATCTTAATGGTGAAGGGGGCTTTGCATAGTGGAACAGTAGGTGCTGAGAGACATGTGTTGCACATGGTGAACTGTCTGGCAGCTGGCATTCCCAGGTCTGCAACCCCCCCCCCGCAACCCCTTCCAGGCCCCTGTCTCATCTCCTGGCTCTAATCTGCAGACACAGTGCTCTCCTGCAGGCTCATCACCGGGCTGCTGAGTGGAGCTGAACAGGATCCTCTTCCGCCCCCCCCCCAGGCCTCCTCCTTGTTCCCTTTACCACCGCAACGATGTCAACACCCACCCTCCATTCTGTCACAAGTGTCAGGTGAGGTTGTCTACTGTCTCCTGTTGCTAACACAGGTGCAAACTAGTTCACAGGGAAATTAAGATATCATAGACTTTAATCAACCACCAAGGAAAAACAAAAAAGGTTTAAAAAAATTCACAGCAGGGGTAGAGATATTTTTCCAATAGAACTATGAAAAGTATATCAAAATATGTTTTGTCATGGCAGTTTTTGGCTCTCCAACAAAAGTGTTATGACACTAATTGTTTGCTAAAGCAGGTACACATATAAAGTAAATCAGTTTAAAAGCCAGAATCTCAGCATCTGTCAGAATAATGACTGAATATTTGCAGTGTTTTTATGCTTTTGGACATAAATGTGTGTTTTCCACACATCATTTTATTACCATCTCACTTTGAAATGAGAATTAGTGTCAACTTGTACTTGGTGAAATATGCCAAAATGCCTCAATTATTCTACTTAGACGTGTTGCTCATCAAGTAGAAATTATGTAAACATTTCTCTTCAATTGTGAACTGAATCAATTCTATAAAAAAAAGACTGCTTTGCATCTCCCCACACAGAAAAAGCAGCCACAGCCTAACAACATAGCAGGGAGATAAGCAGGGTGGATTCTACTGAGAGAATCTGTTATCAGGGATGCTGCTATGCACTGACATTAAGGATAATCATATCTATCAGCACACTGCCAAACACTCTCAAGTGAGCCTGGCGGAGAACAAAGCCTGCATCGTCTCTGGAAGCTAAGGTTACAGGCGGATGATGATGTACTTGTCACTGGGGTGCAAATGATCCACCGCTCGGTCCAGCTACGAATGCAACAAATAGAATCCACACAGAGATATGAATATCAACTGAACAGTTTAGATACCTGCTCATTCCTCTGCCTGATAGCCACAGCTGGCTTGCTTGTAACACTTCTGAACCAGGAAACAGTGCGGACACTCCAGCAGCAGCATATAATGAGCTGTCTAAGATAAAATACAAAAATAAGTGTTGGAGGGAAAAAGGGAGCCGGATAATGCAGTCGTTCATCGCCTTGCTCTGTTATTATTATGAGTGATATCTTTGTTATTCACACTCACCTTACAGTGAGGGAGGACACGAAGCAAAATATAATTTGCAAAAGCTATATGAAAGTAGTAACGCATAGTGTCGAAAAGGAAATAATATTGAGTATGAAACTACAATGCTAAGGATTATCCGTTTTAGACCTTTCATACCAAGAAGAGCATGGGCCACCAATTATAGATGTTCTCTATGTATGTCATTACTGACAACAATCAAAACAAAACCAAAGCAGGATGAAAAGCGTACTTTGGAAGCTGTGTCAAAGTGCATATCCCACGTTTTATTCCAAATTAAAAATGTCAATAAAAGAGTTGGCAGTACAATTTGAACCTGACAAAGCAGTTGAGGATGAGTCAGTGAATGAATCACTCTCAATATCACAGACCAAAGCAACACATGTGGAAAGAAATCCACCCTTAGCAAGGAAGTGCTCCATTGGCAGTGATAGATTGCCTTTCTCTGCAGTGTCTTCCACATGGTTCACATCAATATCCAATTCATTATGATGTATCGACTCCCATCACAGGTATCGCTAATGTATGTTTAAGGACATTTCCAGACGATTTAAGTAGTTTCGAGAGCAAAACATCCATGTATGCAATGTGTAAACAAATGTATCTTTATTTTTGTGCTTGTAAATATAGATTTAAGTAGAAAAGTGAATGTACTTTTTTTTAATAATTGAGTTTGTCTGGTTTTTAATCATATTAAAGTTGAAATGATGATTTTTGACCCCCATGACGAAACAAACAGTCAAAATGTGTAACCAAAACAACGGCTTACAAAGTATGGATAAACAAGTAAGATATACTACTGCAAAATTGGGTGTTAATTCTCAGTTGGTAAAGAGTCACAATCAAAAGTATTGTGTAGTGGCACTTAAATTTATTGTCAAACTTACAAACTGAACAACTGATATGACCTTGTATAAACAAACCTGTGTTTCATGTCTTTGTCACCTAATCTGCCACCTAAAGCCAGACACACAAACTCTGAGGGTCACCACACACACACGTACACACACACACACAGGCAAGGTGTGGGTAGACAGAATGGGTGTGGAGTGCTCAGAGCCAGACAAGAGTAACAACTATCAGTAGGATCACTTCACTTCACTCCACATGCTGGAGTCTAAACAAGTCTCTGTTTTCATTTCCATAAAGCCGCGCTCTGTCTTTTGTTCTGACGGAGATAAGATGTATAAATTATGAGCAGCTGACAAAGTATACTGGGACGCCTCGGGCAGCTCATCAGTCATGCTCGGGCTGTCAGCAGGTAACTGATGGGGGCCCTACAGGCACAAAGCCCCCTTTTAAGCAAAGGAGGGGGAGGCAGAGGAATTAAAGCTGTTGTTGGAGTCCTGAGGACAACAGCTGACTCATATTTAACAGTCTCTTTTAAGGAGTGAGGCAGACGCCAAAAGCTTCAAGCTTCAGAGTATGTTTTGTGGTTCTCTCCTCAGGAGTGTGTGTCTTGTAGTTGTGCTCTGCATTGTACAATGGCTGTCAAGCGGGAGGTAGGCACCCAGAGAAAGTTGCCTAGAGAGACCACCCAAGAGGGGTGTATGCTAAGAAATCTGTTTGACTATGATAATCTTCAGATTAATCAAAACGGCCAAATATAATCCTCTCTGTGTATCTGCAGAGATTGTACCACGTTTCGATAACGGTTCATTGAGTTTCATCCCGGTACTGAGGCCCAACCTGTAAGAGAGGAACATTTCATTTACTGGAGCTTTTATGCACTGTGTAGTTGAGAGATAATTGTAATGAGACACGGTACTGGGGTAAAGATGAAAGGTATTAATTGATGTCTCGCCCTGCAGCTATGTGAGTGGGAATGAGTTGGTTTTATTTCAGTTTGCACTGCACATTTTATTTTCTCTGGTCATTGTCCCTTTATGTTTTGTGGACCCTAGTCTAGGTGGATCACATCATGACAGAGAAAGTCAACTTTCTCTCCCGTTACATAACGATATGTAACGATAAAGGTACTGGTTTATCCGATTAGGGAGGTTGGTGCATACATTTTTCTCAATTTCCGTATCTGTCGATATCAAGTGCTTAAAAGCGCTATATTAAAAAGGGTAGTCTGACTATGAGACTTTCATGAAAAGATTAAAGTCCCATGTTATAGTGGATGTATGTTCTACTTGAAAAAGCAACAATGAGACATTACATTAAATTGCATTTAGCTGACGCTTTTATCCAAAGCGACTTCCAATAAGTATTCGACCAGGAAGATACAACCTTGAAGAAAACAGAATCATATAAATACATCAGGTTTCATAGAGCCAAACATTTCAAGTGCTACTCAACTGGCTTTAGATAAGCCAGTCCTTTATTAGTATATAAGTGCTCTGTTAGCAGTTCTTTGTTAGTAATTATATCGCTCGAAGTGGAGTCGAAAGAGAAGACACAAAGTTCTTTCCAAAATAAAGGGCATTGAGTTCAGCTGGTTTATTTTTCCTCATCATATTTCTGCAAACCAATCTCCTGTGTCTAATGTATGAAAGGACATAAAGTATCACACGTTCATTTGGGTCAGACATCTCCTTTAGTGTATCAAATGATTGGGAGTGTAAAATTCTCTGAATAGAGCCTTGATACCAGAAATGGAAAGACACCCTTGCCGCTCAACAGATGTAAAATTATACAGCTTATCTCTGATGCCCAGGAGGAAGAGATGTGTCCACCGTTGCCAAATGATGGCATATTTCCATATGAGTCATTCAACATGACTGCTAAAGCTTAAAAACATCTTTGGTTCTGCTCAGAGCTAAAATAAAAATACCCAAATATTTATGAGAGGTCCTTGTTTCAATGAAAAACCAGTCCAGGAATCACCTCAATTGTCGCATAGAGCTAATCCAATACAGAACAACTTTCAAAGGCCAAATAAAAAAAAAAATAATAATCAGGTCTCAATATCCTTAAACAAATGTTCTTGTAACAGAGAAGGACTTCTCACAGCTTGTCTTTTAAGGCAGCAGTTGCCCCAAGGATCTGTATTACAGTATCACAAGCTAACTAAATATGTTGGGGAGTTTGCTAAACTGCATGGTAGAATAAACTTAACTTATAGTCTCAACTCAGGGTATTGAAGAAAGTTAGAGGATCCTCACATCAAACCTGTTGGCAAGTACATGAACAATCCAAAGTCTACCAACAGAAATGTCCATGAATGGGGATTTCTTGAGATACTTCTCTAAGTTTGAACAGCTGAAAATGTTAAACTATACTAAGACATTGCAAATCTAGTCATTTTGGCAAAAAATCTATGTAATCACAAAACATTAACAAAAAGAATGTGTGTTTTTTGAATACACAGAGCTGTTTAAGTGTAACCACAGTGACATCAGACCTCTCCGCTGACCTGAACATGACCCAGGGATGGCTATCATCCGGATGAAACACGGCATCTGTGCATACACACCAGAAAGTGCCAGTTTGTGTGTGTGCAAGTCTAAGAGGTCATCCAGGTAGACATGAGAGACAGATGGTGGATGGGAAACCTCTAAAAACAAAGAACTTCAATACAAAATGGTCAATACGTCAATCTGGAAGGGCTAATTATAACTAAGGGGCAGATCGTGATTGATTGCTCAAGAGCACAATTACCAACCTGTCCACATTAAACTGAGTGTTTTAGGTATTACAGCTCCTGAAAGTTTAATACATTTCTCATTAAAACACTGTTAGTACTGTATGGTGAATGTCCTTTGCAGGGCTGATTTAGAGGTGACACTCAGAGAAAGTGGACTATGATAAGAACATGCCCTCTTCAGTGTGTGCACTTGCTTTAAACGCTGAGGAGAAAGACTAATCACATCGCAAAGGTTGAAAACCTGTCAACACATGTTATGTTACCTTTATTTGCTTAACTCAGCATTGCAATGTCTCAAAATGACTTGTAAACAATACTGAGGACAGTTTACAGTAATTGTTCTGCATATGAAACTGAGACATTAAATAGCTTTAATGTACTGTGAGGTTGCTTGTGAAGTTCTGCCTGTAGGTAAGTTTGATTTCTTTTTTTTGCTTAATGGCAATGTTGAAATACCAAAAAGGAATACAAAATTCCAAGATATTTGACAGCATCAGTCATTGCTGCAAATACATACCAGACTCCTGAAGCCTTCTGGATCAAGGCAAAAAAGCAAGACATTATTGAACCACAAGTCGACAGAGGTAAGAGTTAAAGTCGACAAAGCATTGGACTGTGATAGATATCAACATTGTGTATTCTTCAGTATTACAATGACTTTGTGCCTCAATCTCATGAATCATTAACCTCAGCAGTATTACATCTCTCAAATCTGAATAAATGATTAATTAATTTGAATAAATGTGGGGAAAGTATTTGCAATTGATTAAGAAACAATGTTGTCCTTCAGTGTGGGGAGACAGATAATAATTGTTTTTCATTTCTGGAGGTTAGCACAATATATTTTTGACTTATTTTATAAGAAGTAAAACAATTTTTTAGACTATCTGTATCTGGGAAGTGTTTCTTGAGAGAAAAAGTGAGACAGGGACATAAAGGGGAACTGCTATGGAAACAGAAAGGGAGAGCAAACGAGTGGGTGCTTGTGTAAGTTTGTACCAAAGCACCCACTCCATTCAGATCCAGCCCAAAAGAGTTGTCTCAGTAACAACAATAGTGTGTAACATGATCTTTCATTACACATTGTGTAAACAGTGTAACCTATCAGTGCTGTCAATCAAGATGATTGATTGTGGCCTGTCAAAGGAGAAGAGTGACACGACAGGAAAAAAAAGTTTTTCTCCGAACAAAGCGCAGTGCATTCAGGCTGCCACAGAAAGTGGTGATTAATGTGTTCTCACTGGGTAATCCCACACCCCTGGCTAATGAAGGAGGAATCTATCATCCGCACGGCGGTGGCAGATGTCGCGAGGACAGCAATCCAAGTGCCTGGGAACAATTTACTTTCTTTTCTCTAATTGTTCCTGAAAAGTGTGACAGGTTTGGAGAAAAACACTCGAGTCGACAGCTCCTCGGGGCAGACAAAACAACATTCAACGACCGCCACTTCAAGATACAAACCTTTTTCAACCTGAAAATATCACTTACTGAAAACTGGTAACAGAGATAAGAAGAAACATCAGACCATTTTCTACAGTTTGCTATGTATTTTTGCCCCGTGCTGCCTGAAATAGTCTAGAAAAGGCTTAAAATAGGAAATCTACTTAAACAAACAATGAATGTATTGAATTTCACTGTAAAAACTAACCTTGGAGAGAAAGTGCACAGAGTTCATAAACAACTCATCTGGGCTTCATTAAGCTGGCTACACATTATAATCACGGGCAAAGCAAGAAATTAAACAGCAATTAGAGAAAAGGGGTTGAAGCTAAGGGATCATTGTGCATGTCCCTACAGACTACCATGTCTGACAAAACAGCCAGAGGTGCAACATCAGCCAGAGGAAAAACAGCTTTGGATTTACTGTTGTTTGTGAAGCTAATGTTTCCATTGCTTGTTTTTACTTTTATAATTTATTTCAGGCCACTGAGAAAAGCAGACAAACTATTTTGTTCTGCTTTACCCTACATTTCATGTCGTTTCAGCACATTCATTAAAAACTGTGTTGGGCAGACTGGCGCTTCTTTCATGTTGGAAACGTAAGCTGCTATTAGCACAAAAGGGGGAAAGCGGCAAAGTCCAAATGTGTCACAGCTGTCTGTCCTCACATCATTTAATTTAATCTGGTTTCATGCCTGTTCGCATTACAGGCCTGATAAAACAGCAACACTTTCAAACATCTGCTTGCTCAGAGAGCCTGTTGATTATTCATTCAGCTGGAGGTCAGATGGCACTCGGCTCACACAGCCTCACACCCGAGCTAATAAATCAATTTCTGGAGCAATTTTGAGTAATCGCATGTGCTTTAAAGTTTAACAGTCTGCTTTACGAGGTGCAGTTCTGTGTGAATTATGCGAACAAGTTGAGTCATTGCACTAATTGCACTTATTTTTGTGAATGATGACCTACTTGTGACCTCCACACATACAGTACACCCCTCCCTCTGGCTCTTTTGTGGAGCTGGAGAGATTTAAGGCCCAAGCTGCAGTGTGGAGCTAACCTTTCAGACATCCACTAAAGAGGAAACACTCCATCAGATATTCTACTGACATGATAAAAAGATTCAATATGTGCAGATTTTCTGTTCCACACGTGTTTGGGTGTTATCCTGACTAACGAAGGGGCTCAGTGTTCGACCAGGGTGGTCAAGACACACCATGTACTGGTCTGAAATATGTTGATCTGGCCCCAAAGACTTTCAAAGCCTCCTAACACTTTTATAATCATTGTTCATGTTTTTTTTAGTCTATTTGTAGATTGTTCTCCAATCAACGAACTCCATTCAAACACAACTGGCAATTGATCTGCCATTATTATTTGAAAAAAAAATAATATATAAAAACGTCGTCCTTGTCTACTAGCTTCTTCATATTTGACTATGTTGTGACGGAGGACTTCATTGAGACAGTTTGCTATTTGTGTGTCAAAGTTCAGCATTACCTATATACCTAGACCTACACACCAACAGAGACACAACATGAGCATTCACATCTACTGTACAAGAAATGTGGAGTTACCAACATGACCTGCATGTCTTTGGAACTGTAGGAAAAATACATTCACTAATAATATAGAGAGTTCATACCGTTGAGTATAGGTACAAACATTAGAAACATATTTATTAAAACTGCCTTTAAAAGAGCAGAGACGGTTAGCATTGGCTGTAAAAAAAGGAACGTTTCTGCATCTATGCTTTGACAGTTATACCAATGTTTTCTGGTTGCAACTCTATAATCTGAAAGCACACAAATTGACCTACACAAATGCCAAAAATTACACCACAAATTGAAAAAAATAATGTTTCAGAAAGCCAAAATGTCACACAAAAAAAAAGTAGAATTCTATAGATTTACATTTCATAAAACAGAAAACAACATAGGCTTGAACACTCTACAACTCAATTTGAACTGCAGTGAAATGTTGTTGTGGGTACAGTGTAACATCATTGTAACACAGGAACATTACTGTAAGCCGTAAGGACAAAGGAAGGACAATCTTTGAGGGCCAGTACCAACAAAGATAAACCTTACTGTAAGAGTCAAACACACAACACGCTGCTGAGACAGTTAAAAGAGAGCAAAGATGATGATGTACTGGGCTGTGAAGATGGCTAACACCCAGCTGTTATCATAATCAAAACAACTGGACATGCTGTCCTGATGATTTCATCGAGGTCCAGTCAGATAAACACCGGTGTTTAGATAACGCATCAAAGACCTGCCACAAAGACTGAGTACCTGGCAGAGGTGCAGAACTGTGGGCTTGTTGTTTGAACAGAGGGAGTGCAGTGAGGTCAATAACTAACTTCAAATAGCTGAAAAATTTGCCAGAGCTGGCAGGTGGTGCTCACAGTATTATCTGGTCGGATAGAGCCTGAAACGCTGCCAAACCAAGACATGTTCGGATGTGAGTCTCCTTTATCTAAACTTGGTTTCTAATTGAAGGTATTTACAAAAGTGACTGAGAGCTGTTGTTGATCTTTCACTACAGCTTGTTATAGTAAAGTGTATACTATCAAGGATTGCATTTGGTCTGTGTTAACATGTTCCAACCTCTCAGTTTGGTGTAACAAGAGATAGACAACATATCATCTCCAAAAAGTGACTAACTGTAGCTACAACAGCCGTAAGTCACAGAGCTACATCTTTGTGTGTGGATGTAGATCAGATGCTTATTTGACCTCTGCTGTACAATTAAGAACAAAACAGCATTGTATATATACTCCTTGTTTATTTTGTAGGTATGTGTACCAGTTGAGTGGGATTAGTCAAAACAATGGATTCAAGTTAAACCTTAGAGAGATGCTAGCATGGAATGCTAATGCAAGCATAGCAAAATATCAACATGTTGATTATCCCTCAAACTTGGTGTTTGAAGCATAGAATGTAGTACAAACACTTCTTAACTAGGGAATACAGACTTTTACTCCACTGATTAAGTACTAGGCGCATCAAATAATCCAAAGTGGTGAGTACATGTTATGAATATCAATGAAAAACTATGAACAATTCATCTAACGTGGATGAATTTAATAGCAACACTTCCACAATCTTTGATGACTTGAGGGCAATTGTGTTATTTTCACTTTCCTGCCAGTTGATTTTTGGGAGCAGCATGATGCTACAGAGCCTGAGCTGACATTGGTTAAATAATTAAGTAGAATTAAAATGATTTTGGCTTCTATGGGTCCTGCAGCTCCTCCTCAGCCTCCCAGCTATGACCAAATTGCATTTCTTTTCTCAGAGCCAGGGTAAATAAATTAGTCAGGACAAGGTCAAAGATGTCACAGAACAGATTGGGAACAATTGAGCTTTGAGAGGCAGATTTGACCCTTGATTCAGAGTTGGAAAGTATAAGAGTATAAATTATAATTTCTCTTCCTAGTCCAGATTTTGAAGAGCACTTTAGAGAGACAATCCAGTGAACAAGCAAAGACACAGATCTCATTTCTGTCAGAGGTGCCCTTTAGAGTCTAATAATGAGTGATGAAAGAGAGAATGGTAATGTAAATCAATCAAATCATATGTTTCTTGGAGGGGAGCAGTGGTCCTCCTCATACAAGGTCGACCCAAGGTAAATCTGCAAGGCCAGAAACGAATTAATCAATTACAAGCTCCATGTATGTGCTTTGTCACTCCAATGTGAATGACTGTCAAGTGGGAGAACACTACAGACTGGACGGACGCTGTCTACTTTGATGTAGGCTTATGCATATGAAATGAGGTCAGATCCTGGTCATTAAAAAAGAACTCCTTTACACGGGATATCACGCTACGAGAGGCAATTTCTTCAAAGGGCTTTTACTTTGGAGATTTGTAAGGGATTATGACAGGAAGGCATGTATAAACAAAGCAATGTGAGAAGAAAAAGGAAAATGGGTCAGATAATGCCCTCTGTCACAGTTATTACACATCTCAATTACTCAGGCCGAGGAGAACGCTAGAAGTTACAGGGATCATTTGCCTGAGCAAGAACGCAAGACCAGTCCTCCAGCCGGTCTGCTCTCATGTCATTTTGTATTTCTTCGAAGATATTTGCGCTTAGTTGATATTGTTTCACTTTGCCTCTGAGGATCAACACTCTTTGGCTATAAAGTGCACACCCTGCAGGGAAAATAAAATGAAGGAAATGAGCTGGAAACAAGCAAGTTGAGCAAGTGAGATTATGCAAATAAGCTTTCCAGTCAGCTGAAAACCATGAGGATTCCCAAAGTAATTGTTATGTCCTTCCTTGCTCTATACATTAACACACAATAATAACTGTTTACCCAGCTATATCAACACTTTTCCTTGTTTGGGACAGTGGTAGAAAAAGCTTTTTTTAACCAACAGTTTTCAAGGTACTTGTACTTTACATGTGTTTTCCCTTACATGCTATTTAATAGATCTCACTTTCATAATGTGCTTTTTGCTAAACTACATTTATCCGACAGCGACAGTTACTTACTTTCCAGCTTTAACAGATAGATTATAATGCATTCTCACAGATCAAGCTACCCTACAGTCATAGTAAAAATCATCTTCTTCAAATAATCTTTCTACCTTTAGTTTACTTTTTAGAAAGAAGGGATATAAACGATCATTTGATTACCACAGAAAGGTTTGTTAGATAGTTTGGTCGAGGTTTGCTTCTTTACTTATAGCTCTGCATATTTCCCTCACCACTGTGTGAAAACCATTAATAATGCTGAAATGCTTTTATTTATATATTTAATGTTTCCAAATGCCAGCTATTTGCATGCATTGTTAGGTGACTATAGGTTTATATTTGCTCGGCCCAGCTACCCTGACCTCCCTCTACTCAACCATTGTCAGCCCCTTGTCCCTTACACAGAAACAATGGCCCATTATTGGCCCTAATGCGCGGCTATGTGACATATAATAAATATTGCATTAGGGGAGCCCGAGAATCTGTCAGTCAGGAGATAATGCCTTTCGTCAGCATCAAACCAACCACAAACGTCTCTAAAGCAAATGATTCCTTTAAGGTATTCCTGTATGGTAAATGATTAATAGTGCCTGCATTGTTAAAAACAGCACTTAAGGGGGGACTGGTTAAAGTAAATATAAGTCATGGTGGAAAAGCTTGTAGTATTATCCAGGGTTGTCTAAAAGCATATGAATGCCCAGTGTTGTTAATGGATACAAAGGGCTCAGGAGTGTTTTAGTTTGAATAAATCTGTCCTGGCACCCTTCAAAAACTTTGAGCAGTCAATTAACATGTAGGCCATTCTATATTTTTAATGTCATTATTTCCCTTGTTAGGACTTCCGTGCAGCTCTCTATTTAGCATTATAGAAAATATAAATCATAAATGAAATTGCATACACTACTTCGGACAGGAAAATCCTAAAAGTTCTAAGTGTATCAAACGTTATGACATAATTTTAATGTAATATTAGTGTCATGTTGAATAGCTGTGTGTCTTTGGGAGAAAACAGGTAGGAGTAAATATCTATCTGGTATTAGCTATTGAATAGTGACTTGAAAAACACAGTGAACTACAGAAATATGTATTGTTCAGCCTCAACACCTTTCCTGCCATTCAAAATTCACAAATCTCCTTATAATGGCAGTCATAGACAAAAGAAAGGAAGTACAAGATAGGTTGAACATTTGGCATGTTGTGAAAGCACCCAACTGCTTTGACTGTGTTACTTTCCTCTCAGGGCCGAGGTTGTATAGGTCTAAAACATTAGGGTGTTGACAAAATGATGGATGAAGCATGGTAAAGTGGTTAGCAATTGTAAAGGCTCTGAAAACTTCTTCCAAAGCACAAACAAATGACCACTTCACATTGTATCCATCACTGATACATTGTCCTAATTGGAAAGTGAGACCCTTGCCTTCAAAACACAAAGTGCTGCAATACAAATTTAGCCCGGCTAGATGGCTACAAAAGCAATTGACTCCAAAGCCGAGGAGCCCCAAAGTGATAAATATTAAATAGATTAATATGTTTTTTATGAAATTCATTAAGCATGCCTAATCACTAGAGCTATACATTTTTAAGAAAAGTTACTGTACATTTCGGAAGTGAATTGGGAATTGATGTATCACCGTATGGTATTATGTGATGGGTATTTTTATGTTTCCCATATTTGTAGGATAAAATGGAATTATCGTATTGAAAGCTTTCTTTTCTAATATATTGAACAGGTGTTGCAAATCAGTTTCATGCTTTGAATTGGATGTTAAATTGCATTCCTATCAAATAATATTTAAATATTCACAGTAAGAAAACCATGTGATGAAACAATACATAAGAAAATAGGACATTATCAAAACTGTTTGTCATGGTTAAATGTAATATCATCAGTTTTATTTCATTATACGCCTGTAGCCTCTCTAAAGCTAGTAAACTCAACAACTGTAGCCAGTTAGCTCCTATTAGCTCCTATTAGCTAGTGCAACAGTGATGCGAAAGTTATTCTAAATCAAGAAACCAGGGGCTGCTGCTGCTGTAAATATAAACAGTGCAAAGACACACGGTAATCTCTCCTATCATTTAGCTTGACAAGGCTACACCTAGGGCCTACTATCAACATAGCTGACTGAGTAGCTATAGGCTAGCCAGATTGCATCAAAGTGAAAAGCCAGTGCAGTGTTGGCTAGATAGCTAGCTTGAAGTTGAATTATGATTCAACCTCTCAACCAAAGCCTATCTAGTTTTCAAAATATGTATAGCATAAGACTGAGTCTGTGTGCTGTACTGTTATTCGTTTGTTGATTCAGAATTTCTTTGGCATTGATACTCTTGCCAACAGGATCTCATCGGCTATGTTTGCAGCAGTTGTTAGCTTGCTGAGGACAGGTTGCATTCAAGAGATTGGCTGAAAGGTGAAAGGTGAAAAGGCCGATGACTGTTGACCTCCCTCATGTCATGTCAAAAGTGACATTATAAAATCAAGTAGGCTAAAGTGAAATTCAATTCAGATGCCATTGTTGAAAGTTCCATTACAAAATAAAAACAGACTTTTGAAACAAGAAATTTGATTTAAAATGTCTGGAATAAAAATGTAAATCTGCTTCAATAAATATCTGTTAAACTGAAATAAAGTTGTACTAATGTCTTAAATTATTTCACATATTTTAGATACTTTACACATTACAGATAGATGTTTACATTGTTATGAGTTTTATTCAATGCGTCTTGTGTATTCTTCTTATTTATAGATTTGGAGTTTACAGGATTCTCCAAAATACAGTGAATCAAATCACTGAAATACAGATTTGTTTTCAGTTTAATACAATTGTTTTTAGGAATGGTAGCCACAAAGAGCGACATGATAAAATGTTGAAATATAGATTGTATGTCAACCTTCATAAGGCTTCTTCAATCCCCACTAGAGGTCTCTGTCGCTCACCCCCTTCTTTCCACAGAACATCCCCATAGACGCATGTAAACACAGTCTTGTCCCTCAGTAAACACCACTGAGGATAATACAGGACATTCATTTGTTTTTATTATTTTAAAGAAAGGAAGGACAAGGGAAAAGTGTTCAAAGCATATACACTTCAATGGCACCAGATAGGCTCAGACTGAAAGGCTTAACAGAAAAATGCTGTCATTTGAAGTATTCCTGAAAGCCTTCTGTTAGTTTGAGAAATCAAATTAACCCAGTGACCCAAAATCTAACAGTTCCTGAACAGCCCAAACAAACTTGGTTCAAAAGGAGTCACAGATTTGGGCCTCACAGAACTACAAGCATCAGCAGAGGATGCTTGGCATGGCAGGGCATTCTTCACACATTGGCAGCATGAGCGATGTGGGTCACTTAGCGAGTGGCAAGGATTCAAAACAAAGAAAAGGCCCGTGCAATGGGGTCTACTAGATGAATTTGTCAATGTCTTGTGCCTTAAGGCGCCCAGCCTCGCCTGACCCCAAACCTCCATTCTCAAGATAAATACCTCTGTCACCATTCACCTTCAGTCCCTGGACACAAATTAAACTTGTCATCCATCATCCTTCTGCAGAGGTATAATTTCCCCCCTCCCAGTAATGAGTTTAGGACCTCTGAACAGGCCAGGGATGGGACCTCGCTGAACATGACTTAGTATTTTGGAATCCTGATTTTTTTTTGTGTGTGGTTATTATTTGTATAAAATGACTTGATCTCACACTCCCCACCGTAAAGCTTGCCAACTGGATAAATGATTGACTGTGACATTCATTGCAACTGTGGGTCCATACAAAGTTCAATCTGTGGAAGGTGTAAAGCTCCGGGTATTTGTTTCCCTCAAATGGCCACGGCTGACAACCTTGTATGATAATGTGCCCACTGTACATCAACTTAATTGACACTTAAATCTGTCAGTAGCCTTACAAATGCCGACCTTCTTTGGGGAACAAATCCTTTTTAATGTGCATTCTTTGTGAGTGATTGTGCATGTGCGTGAGGAGGGATGGTTTTCAGGGGGGAGGGAATGGAGGGAGTGAGGATACGAATGAGATAAAGAGAAAGCTGTCAAGATAAACAGTAAAATCAACATAAAGCAAGCAGCCTCTTAAGCAAAAGTTATCATACAACATGAAGCAAAATATATAAATATTCCATTACTACAGCAGCTGGCTATCCGCACTAAGGACTCACTCACTCAAATTGCTTCCAAATCCCTTTTCACCTGTCTGATTAGGATATTTTTTGCCATGTAATGTTATTAGCAGCCTGGTTAAAAAGGAGCTGCTGTGCACTGGGGGTTGGCTTATTAATTGTTGTTTTCGTGTCACCACTGCTGTGTGCACCCAGTGATTTAATCAGCTAAATTCACTGCCATGGGAGCTGCGGCCCGAGCCAGGTTTAAACGCTATAGGTGTAATAATAATATATAGGCAATGAACCTGTCATTCCAATTCATTCCTGAGAATGATTTACATATATGCTCGCTGAATAACACTGATTAGCCAAATGGGATGAAGTTATTATCTGGCTCCTTCATTGCATTAATGCTGCAGTTTCATTAACTCAATTTCCACTTACTCCTTGTAGCCCTTAAATACTGTATGTCCTCATCATGAAACATTGCTTTGACTGGCAGACAATTTAGGGCAAAAATAGTGACCCTATTATCCCCTGGACATTGATAAGCACTGAGATGTGTGTGGGACTTCTGCTTCCTGCTCTAAGAGCGGTAATGACCTGGGGGCGGCAGCTCCCTCACAGGTACAATCTTGTTTACCTCAATTCCCCATAGACACCATTCTATCCCCAGAGACCTGATCTGGCTTCTTTATCCTCACCTCAGTCACCTACCAGGTCCTTTTTCTCTAATCACAAAGCATCTCGCCGCTCTAGACCTCTGCGTTATCTTGAGGGGCAAAGCCTCTGGTACTCACCGCAATTAACCGGGGGCCTTGTTACCAAAACAGTCAGTACAGCGAGTCAGTCTCCATGGGCGAATAGTGCAAACAAGGCCTGCTTACCTCCATTAGTGATGACATAGAGTAGGGATAACACAGACACACCTAACAGCATGTTTCCTACAAGGTGCTACAACTGCAAAGCTGACTGCTAAATAAAAAGCGTATTTCTGACTTACTGCGTCCAAAACAGCTAAGACAGGTGAGATTTCAACATGTCATGACGCTGCCATTATTCTAAATCCCTTTTCCCAAGGTGGAAGGATTGCAAAATGAGGCTCCTGCAGCCATCTCTGCTCACAAGCAATCCACTGAATGACAACAGACAGCTACAGTGATGCAGAGACGGGCGGACAGAGATGGATGGATCGATAGACGACTGCATATGCAGACTTGCCTATTGATAAACTCCTGCTGACAACGGGCAACACTTTGGGCTCATCGGTGGAAATGTCAGTCATGCTGGCCATTAGTTTGCATGCATTTCAGGTCGGATGTCCTCAACCTGTGACCGTGGGGTACGAAGGCCAGCCTACAAGGCCCGTAACATGCCAAAACACTTCTTTATCACTTGTCAGAGTCGATTCCGCTTGGTGTCAGTCCGGGCATCTCTACTACTGTATGTGACAAGGAAGAAGGCAGCCTTGATGTCTGACAGCGATGAAGCTAATATACATGAGCAACTGCAATGGGTCTGATGTTGCCATCACGTTAGTGAACTGATATAGGAAATAGGGCAGCAACTGTTTGTCATATTGTCAATATATTTACTATGATAAACAATATCAGAAGAAAATTTGTTTTTATTTTTTCCAATAATACATTGTTTAGTTGTGTTTTTTTAGGTTATGGATCAAATTACATGTGTGCGTGCGCTGTGAGTGTGTGTGTGTGTTATGAGTGCTAACTGTTTTGGTTTAGCAGTTGGTCGCATTTTAAGAGTCATGTATTTCCCTAAAGGATTAAGCAACAAAACATGTCCAAAAAGGGGAATGATTCCAAATTGCAACACCCCTTGGCAGTACAGGTTGTACTTTTCCAAGGTTTTATTGTCAATGTATAATAAAATAGCAGACTTGTCTTATTATGCCATAAGTAATGCTGGATGCATTTCTACACGCTGTCTTGTACTTGACAAATCAGCCTAAACTCGAGGCCATGCTCTAACCGCTGACAGGTAATGGCTCATCACTGTAAGAGCTCCCAACTAGCTCCAGAGTGGAGAAGTCATGTTTTTATTCTAACAAGGCCACTCTGGGTTGGGAACGGCAGTCAAATCTAAATTCTGCTCAGGGAGCAGGGAGAAAAATGCCTGATGAATTTGTCAATACTGCAGGAGTGATGGGCCTCATATGTGTGTAATGGACTGGATGCTTCTCAGTACAGATTGCCTGTCGAGATAGGAAACTATAATGAATGGCATGGAGGAGCATGGTCAGAAATATAAGGCTTTTTACTATCATTTAAATATTTGACATTGTTGGTTAAAGTCCCAGTACTTATTTTTACCATATAGATTTGAGCTAAATTCAGATACATAATCCAAGAGAATTGTTCTAAGTTAGGGGAAAAACATGATTTGTGTGTTTTCAAACTGATCATAATAAAAATGTAGGCTTGTTTAAAAAAAATGTAAATGTAGACACATCTTTACCGAACCTATCAAAAACCGCAGAACATCTAAACATGTTTTACGAGTTATATAAAACAGATTTGTTTTTTGCCTTGAATATATTTTTCACGGACCTGTCAAACAACTTTAGAACAATAAAGATTCCAGTGTGTCTTGCATGTTGGCTCTGAGACGGATCTTTTGCTTACATTTGGATAATAGACTTTATCTATAAAGACAGTGTCGTGTTTCAAAACAATTCTAGCAGTTCATACTTCTAGCCTTCAATTAGCATCTGCATTGATTAAATACTTAATCCAGACATTTAGTCAAAGAGTCTGTCTAAATTGAAACTGTTAATTGTTTTATTTGTCATTTAACCATTGTATATATGGCTTGTTTCCCTCCTGTGTTTCCAGCATTAATGATGTAACAATGCTTTAACAGCATCAGAAAACATGATTAAATTGATTAATGAATTGTCAATGAGAGGCTCCTTTGTTCTCTAATGTTTTGGTCTTGGGATAACCCTGCTCACAGATAGTACCGGTACATGTAAAGAAACATTTATAAAAGCATTAACATGTTTCCATTGTTAGGAAAGGTGGAATAGCCTATATGGTTACAGTTGGTGAAGGAGGGTCTAACAGAGAGGCAGTCCCGTGAAAAAGGGTTTGAGTAAAACCTTGGATGAATAATAGACTGCTTCCTAAGCAGCAGCACTCTTGGTGGTAGGAGGTTAATATTCTCACATGTCATTAAGTCTGCTGGCTCGACTGATGGCTCATTGAATCAGGCAGCAAATGATTTCCTCATGCTGCAGAGGACAGAGCACTTCAAAGGAAAGGGGCTGAGGTCAGGACAGCACTCCGCTTTGATTAATGACCGGGGCTCCGCAGAGGTTGCCTGTAGGTAAGAATGTGACGGTGAATTGGATGTGAAGGGGACCGACTTTTAAGCTGGATTTGACCCACCTCCAGAAAAACTTGCAGATACCATCACACGGGTTGGGTTGATGGGTTGTGACTGAAAAGCTTTATGACCCTCTGGCTTATACAATCATAAAAATGAAACTTGCTGGCTGACAGGTTTACCTGACATAATAGTAGTGTTTAATCATTGTATACTTGAATAATGCATAGAAAAGTAGTACTGATTTTCAAGTGAATGTTAATTAGATTTTTGTAGCTCTTGACAAGTACTGTCTTAGTAAAGATATTCCAATAAGTAAAAAGCTGATTCTTAAAAAATAACAGAACATTGAACCATCCGATTGTTTAACTGCAGGAAGGCTTGAGTGGGGATTAAACACACCACCACCTGGGTTGTCATTCTCCTGGGCCCCATTATCACCCTCCTTATTAGTTTTTGACTCAGCAGAACAAAACGTGACCGGCTCAATCTTTGATCTCTCACGCGCTGACACAAATCCTTTTAAGCCTCCCGACGTTCCTCTGCTAGGGTAATTACTACTAATTAAAAGGTTTCCAGCTGCCTTGTGTGCATTTTTTTGTTCTTCCACAACACATTGTCCTCACAGGTGCATTTCCTATGTTTACCGTGGGCACGTCACTCACATTCCTCCCCACTTGTTCACGGACTATGATCAAGGAGATTAAGACTTTTGTTTGATGATAAAGGAGTGAAATTACCAACTTGTTGCCAATGGGAAACCATTGTTGGAGTTCAAAAGAACTGGTAAAAAGGTTGGGTTCCTTCTATGATCTTGACACACAAGAAATAAAAGTGACGAGAACTTCAATTCCTAACAGTATAATTGACAGAATTGTCATTACCTATAAGATACTATATATATGTTCTTATTGCATTCATAAATGTTATTTCTCCAGAACCTGAGAACGTAATGTGTTGGGTAATTTTGCATGTTGAAATACTTAGTTTTTCTTTTGATGACAACTGTAGCACTGATTATGGTTTTGTGGGTTAATATTAAAACAGATTAAACTTCCTGAGATGTTTCATGTTGCTTTACCTCTACATTACTTCTAAAGAGCCAACTAGCCACACGACGGCCAATCTTGTAAATTCACTTGCAAGTCAAGGAGCCCATAAACATCATTAACCATCATTTCCCAGCCCACTTCAGTTACATGTGAAGCGTTCTTTATTGTGTAATGAGCCAAGAATCTGAAAAGATTGCCTCTTCAAAGCCTCTCTTGAAAGCTGTCGCCCATGCAGCCTGCTGACATGTCAAGCTGGGATTAAACGTCCCCCCCATAATCATTTCTTTGTTTTCAAATGAGCCCATTGTTTATCTGCACCTTGGGTGACAGCCATCAAGAGTGCATGGCGCTGCAGAGGCTTTGAAAAGTGGCAATACAGATACTTCACGTGCTTGTTGGAGATTCACTTCCATGTTCAAAGTTTTTGTTGAGGTGTTCATAGCAGCTACTTTGAAATTCAAATGTATATTTGTACGGCAGTCATCATTTTCTAAAAGGCAATTTGGTAAAGAAAATGTTGAGTGGACTAATTTTCCAACTGCATCTGGCACTTATATTTCAGAACATTCCCCTCAATGTATCCTTATAATACATGATTATAGATAGAAAGTATGGCAAAAAAAACTACATTTTAATTTTCTTTTCCTTTTAACCATTAAGATCTTGATTTAGAGCAGCGAAGAGGGACTGTAATTCCCATTCAAGTCTTGCCTCAATTGTGATGCACGGAGATGCACTCTCCATCTTGTCTTAGAAAAGCAGGCCTTTGTCCCAGACCAGCAGTGTGTCATCAGCTCTGGGCCTCCAGCGAGGCAGGGACATTGAGCCCTGGCAGCAGGGGGACACTTCTCAAGGCCTTTAAGAACTACAGTAAATCTTCAAACAATTTATCCAAACAAAGGCCGCTGTGTAAGGAGGGAGAGAAGACACAGGAAACAGATGAATAAGCAACATCAATTACAGGCTCTGACCTTGAGAGCCCTGGACCAAGGCGCACATTTCACACCAAATGACTGCTGATTGATCCTGACAAGCCCGGAGTGGAGAGGCGAGCCCTCATAATGTTACCCACCATGCATTTCTTGGGGGCCAGGGCAAATAGGGGAGAGGATACAGAGAGAGGTGGAGGTGAGAGGCAAAGGAGCTATGAATGAAAGATCACCAAAATAGATGTTGGTTTATTTTAAAGTGAGACAAAATGGCTCAATTTAAGCACTTAGCCTGACAAAATGGCCACTGGTGAGTTACAAGAGAAACATGGAAGTTGACAGCCAAATAAGTCTCTCGATAAGTAGGGGACTGCGAAGACAAATGTCCAAAATCCTTTTTTACTAAACCCTTTGTTCCAATCAGATTTGTAGAAGTGTGTGTCTTTAGGACCCACCACCCATAATCCCTATAATATATAGACTATACATATGATCTGCCAAGTTGAAAATGTAATTTGCTGAATCCACCCACTTGTTTTTATTTAATGATAAAAGGGAGATATTGAGAATGTCTGCAGTCTCCCATTTGATAAAAGGAAATGTAGATGCTTACACAAGCAGGTGCGGAAAAAAAGAAGAAAGTTACCATCATGTTCGGTTCAATTAAAATTAAAATTAAATATGACTATATACACATCAAGCTGCTGTATGTAACAGGGACAATTTAGTTGTTTTTTATCTCGTCAAACATGTTAACAACTTGCTACAAACATGCAGCATAAAGATAACTAATTAAAGCTACATGCCCTGGCTATCAGCCGTGGTAAAATCTTGTTATAATGAGTAAACAATACGACTGGACATTTGCTCAAATTGCCGAACATGGTGCAAATGCAGTATTGTTCTATATGATGACCTTTCGTTGTATTGTGTAAGAGATGCAGGAAGAGGCACTTAAAAGAAGCGTCTTTCCCCAATCAGAAGCATATCTATTCCACTTTTAGATCCATGACACGTAATTATCAGACCCTTGGTCACCATCAAGCTGAATCGAACCACTGAGAGGGGGTTGGCCTCCTGACCTCGTAACGCCCACTGTGTACACTGTACTAATTAATTGCCCAACAACATACCCTGCATGATGACATGCAGTCGCTCTGAGCAGAACAATAGATTCATGCTTTTTGCATACCAAACACAGCACACAACATTAATTCAATCTGAGTCGCCTCCAATTAGTCAGCGAAGCAAGGTGCAAAGCCCGGTCTGACTTCTGCCGACAGTAAAAGAACCTGACAGAAGGAACGTGCAGTGACAGTATGGATCTGAAATGTAATTGTGCAATGTCATTATTAGCATTATCTGACTACTTGCACTCAAATAGTTAGAGGAATAAGTTAGTTGTTAGGCAAAAATTATAATGAATTGTCTGCTTCCAGTTTCTCATATGTGAGAGATTGCTGCTTCTCACTCTATTTTGCTGCTTTATTTAATACTGTATATTTAATAAACAAAAGTAATCGACTGGACAATAGTTTATCACATTTTTAAGACTAACAGATTCAACAACAAAAAGATAGTGATGGACGAATCGATAATGTAAGTAATTGTAACCTGCATCTCTACTATCTACTTAGCAGCCTTATGAGCATTTTAATTAAATAATAACAAGATTAATGGATAGATTAACTCTCTGTCTTGCAGTATGCACAGCTGCCCAGTCTCTGTATTGATTGTTTTTTAGCCATAGTAGTAAGGCTCAATGAACAGTGAACTACTAATAAAGTACCCAAGTACTGCAGCTAAACCTGAAGCTATTAAAGTCCTTGCTACTCCGGAGCGTTAACTGGAGCCTTGACTGAATTAAAACACCCTTTAATTCCAGCCATGTTAAATTACAGGCCTGAATCTGTTTTGTTTTTACTCTGCATGCTCTCAGTATTTTGAAAGATTAAACAACAACCTGCCTGTTTCGATATTTATTGTCACAACATAAAGTCCCCAGACTTGCAAGTGCTGGAGGGGACCAAATTGTAAGGCATTACTCACAATAATGCATATGCTATAATCACAGAGAACTTACTTAAAATTCAATCCACTTTGGCATCATTATCATGTATCAACATAACGAATGACTCCTTCAGAGTATGGTAATTATAATTTGATAAATCATCAGCAGAAAATTAACTAGATGTCAAAACATTCATTGGGAAGGGTGATGAATCGAGGATGATTGTGGTGATGAATTGTGTTAATCTGCGCGGTATGTATCCAGTGAAATGGCTAAACAGCCCAAGATGGATGGGGCACAGGAGCTGCAAGGTCAGAGCAGAAAGCTGCAGGACGGGGACGGGGGGGAATAAAGGAAACTGTGCATGTCTGACTTTGGTCATTTCTTTCCATTTGTTTGTTTCATAAATACTCTTCTATTGAGACCACAGCTAAAACAATATGTATATTGTCTGTGTCTAAAAATAATTGACAAAATATATACAATACATCTAAATCTATAATAAACAATATATAGTAATTTCCTAAGCATGATTATTTGCTGCCTTATTTATCAAATATGTTTAGATTTAAGTTGGTTGCTTGGAAAAACAAGTCATTTGTAACCACCCCTAGGGCTCTTGTAACATGCAATGTACATTGTTTTACTATTTTCTGATATTCTTTCCACTAAAAGATGCATTATTTAATTAGTAAATTATATTATGGGTGTAGATGGACATTTCATTTTGTTGTGCACTTGTTTTGCTACATTAATGCCTTTAGATATATAATAAATACAGGTGCTGCACCCTCCCTTCCACACATTATGGTGCTTCCCTCTTGGATGTTTCCTATGAAAGATGTGTCTGCTAAGTGAGAGAGGTCAAACATGAGTCCAGATATTTATTACATGTGCTGAAACCAGATGGAGGCAACACATTCATCACAGCACCGTGTCACTTAGGTTACACCCGTTCCCCATAAAAAGCGTCTCCCTCTTCCCAGCATGCACGCTGGCCTCGCCTGGTGTTTACAACGACCAACCCTAGGTTGGTTCAGTAGCCCGTCGACTTCATCATCCCCACCGCACTGCGTCTAGCTCCACCAACCATGGTTATTTTTAAAACTTTTGCTTTTATCAATACTCTTTGCTGTGTAGCTGGGGGAGATATTAAAGCCACAGCAGGGCAAAGAAAGGGCGTTTCTGACACTTGCTCCCTCATTTATCAGTCCCCTTCATAGGCTCCGTCAGTGACAATGAAAATATTTCACAATACCGCAAGGCAGAAACTCATTCCACCAGTCATCCATCATGCTCAGCCCAGCGGCCGTTCCACTGACCTAATCGGTAATGCCTGGCTGCTTGCTGGAGACTTCTTTAAACCCCCCTCCCCTTCATTAGGCCTCGTTAGAATGAGGCAAGTCAAAAGGGCTAAACTGGGTGGGACCTACATGTCTTACAAACCCTTCCCATTTGGACCGCATCAACCCACTCATTTTAAAAAGCATGATGTCTGTGGCCCCCAAGCCCCGGAGAGAATGAAGTATTTCCATCCATGCATCAGACACTCTTGGACAAGAAACAAGAATTTCATATTTTGTATGAATCCTCAGCAAAAAAAGGATCACAAAAAGACGGAAAAAACACTTCATTATCAATCCAACACACAAATGGCCCATTGAACCACATCAAGTGAAACAAACTGCTGTAAGGATTCACAGTGCTCCCAAAGGAGATCATTTGTGTTTTATATCAAAGAGATGTTTTAGCTGGAAGGGGGTGGATCTGCCTAAATCAGCCGCTGGCTGGCTCACAGGACTTCTTCAGCAGTTTCACCCCTCCCACCGAGGGGCGTTAGGTAAAGGTTCAGCCAGGTCGCAGAGCTGCTGAGAGTTTGGATCCCACTCCGTGGCTCTGCCAGCCCCGAGTTCAGGCAGAACTCTGGTGAGCGTTAGTTAACACACAGGAAGACAGCAGGGGGGGTCGGGGAGTGCTCTCTGACCCAACACTGGCTATTATAGAGAGATTATTCCCTAACCCCCACAGCTGAGCTTTCTGGCACATTTCCCTTATCTGCACCACTCCTTTTGCTGCTCCATCTATTACGGCTGTCGGCTGTGACCCGTCTCTTTTGTAAGTTACTTGTGTTCATCTTGCCAACATTTGGGTCAAATTAAGTTTCAACAAAGTTCTTCATTGTCTTGTATTTGAAGAGATTGTAAAACAAACACGTATCCTACAAGTGTGGAGCCAATACTATTAGAAATGGAAATCATGAAGCCCTTGGGGAAATAGCACAACTTCATATCAACGCTTAACTTTAGCTTTTTTCATTCTAACTAATTGGGCTGAATGTTTTTTATACGTCCAAATTATCCTAAAGACAGAACATTAGGAGACCCTGGATGAACTCTCAGACCAGCTGCAAACTAGGAATGTGAGGATTTTGGAAATCCTGTCAATAAGCAGCAGAGAACAGCCAACAAAGAAAAGAAAAACATTGTGCACTGTATCCATTGACTGCTGCACTTTGGAGGTTATAGTTTACACAAGTAGAGGATCAACCAAGAAATAACGAGAGAGAAATAACCTTTAACTTAACTGGGGGGAGGGGGGGGGGACTGCAACTCCTGGTGAGTTTGAAATGGTTCTGTATTGTGCTCTGATGTGCCTTGCCTTGTTTGTAGCTACAGGCAGAGCTGTTGTTTGTGGATGCTGCTCAGCAGAGGTGTTGAGGCTGTGTGAGACCTGCTGATTGGCCGGAGGGGTCTTGCCTGATCCTGTGGATATTCACCATGACTCAAGGGCTGAGAGAAGGATGGGCAATGTCAATGCACAACACAGACGTTCTTACTTTCAAACTGCATTTATAAACTACATGGGATTTTCTTTAAAGATGCCGCTATCAGCCATGCATACTGTAGCAGTCTGTTCCTGTAACACCCACTCTGTTTTCTGTATGTTTTCATCTTTTTATTCCACAGTTGTTCTGAAAATGTTATGTGTGGGGGGGAAAATTATGCAACTTATCTTGATGTTGCTGTGCCCTACTCCCAAAAAACAAAGCCACTTGTAGGAAATCTTTGATCTGCATAATCATCATTTCACCTTTGAATCAAAGAGCTCAAAGCAAAAACCCAGACTGTTCTGATATTTGTTTTAATAACGCGATCACATGCTAAATCGGCTGGTTGTTTTTAGCCTGATTATGTTAAATGATCAAAGCGTAAACAAACTCAATCCTGAAATGATGTGGGAAAATGTGTTCTGAAGTGTGAGCAACACATATTCCCTAAACCCTGTGTGGCTAGTAATGCTCATGTCCTATTATTCTGCTAACTATCAGCAATTATCTCCCCGTCAAAGCTCCAGGTGACAAATTCTCCCCATATCCCGCCTGGCAGTATCATCAACCGGACATGAGCTTCATGTGATGGAAACTAAATCACCAGCTCTGCTCACAGCCCTGACAGACAAATGGGGTGCCTTGGAAAAGCTAGGCCCATCACTCTGGGCTGTGGAGGAAAAAAAGTCTCCCCTCCCAGCTGACCTTTTTTTTTTTATTCGCTGAGAGAGGAGATTAAATACCGCAGATTCTGTATGTATGGTCTGTTTCCAAAATATGAGAATTATTAATGGATTTTGCGGAGGGCCCGTTTAATCTTCTGCCAAGTTGCAGTCATCGTTTTTACCTTGGGCTGGCTTTTTTCTTACAGATGGTTCCAGGAAAACAGGAACTGTGCTTTATCCTTACAGCAAAGGCAAAGGAAGTGTGTGGGCAGCGTCTGGACGGTAATAGAATGACAGAATAATCATCCCTCTTGAGGCAACGTATTACATTATGATGCTAACAGTATTGAGAAAATGTACAACTCTGTGAGAATGGATGTGAACATTCTATAGACCTGCTTAAGACGGCAAACAAACGTCAACAAATGAGCTGCTGTGGACGCTTAATTGTTTCACACCTCCACCGAGGTGTTTCTCTTTGCTGCTGCAGCTGAGGATTAATATCTTGTGTTGTTATTAGCAGTGTGCTAGTTTGGACCAGAGATGCGAGAAAGCGCACCTCCCCTGAAGTGTGCATACCTACAGCCACATGCCACTTTTCACACAGAGGCCACAAATCAAGCCCCAAAGCCAGAATGGCAACTCAATCACAGGAGCATGACACAACTAGTAAATTATTCTCTTGTCTTTTTGACCTCGTGTCCCATTGAACCTTGGCTGAACAAGAGACTTCTAAAAAACAGGTACAAAAAAAGTGCTTTTGCAGCTGCATTCCTGTATTTGCATCTCACTGAAATGAGCTTTTCTGGCTGTGTCAGCAACTCCTTTTACTGCTTTACAGTTTACTCCTCTTTCATTCTACTTTAACAGCAAATAACCAAGGACATTAGCATTATGCAACTTGCTAAGCCTAAATGAAAAGAGAGCCAAGTCTAATGATGCAACCCCATCTACGAAAAACAAGTCATTGACTTAATTAAAGAGAATTACTCTACGATAGAGTCAGCGGGGTCACTTTGTATATATTAAGAAAATCTAAAGTGATTGGTTTTGCCAGGGATTTTATATATTTCAGAGATGACTTTAAAGTCCGTTGGAGGATTTTACACCAACCAACCAATAGCCAAGGCTTGGTGTAAGACGGACGTTGTGGCAATATAGCTAGGCTAAAAGAAAATATTTACCATGCACCAGATAAATATTCAACAATCACCCGCTTTGAGTGGGTTCAGCCATTCTGGACAATCTGCATCAAGCCATTGCTAACTCATAATTACAGAAGGTAGAAGATAACCATTCTCACTAAATGGGGAAGATACTGTGCAAGTTCAGTAAGTCCCAGCTTGTCTTAGATGCATTGATGATTCTGTACTCCTAGCTGGAGAAAGTTATCAAGAGAAAATGACTTGACTGCTACTTTACTTGTCATCACGACCCTGACCAGGACAAGCGATGGAACATTTTGGATGAATGAATAGGTGAATCCCACATCAGCAGTGACCTGTCATGAAAAGTGATACGACTAATGCCTCAGCCTTCACAGGTTTCCTTTGAAAAGGGATTGAGTTATTGATACAGCAAATCCATCCAGCAGCTCCCCAGTGAGGGATCAGAGCCACCAGAAACGGCCCGTTACATAATGGTCTCTTTGCCCTTGGCATTCAGTGGGCTCCGGGAAGGAATCTATACTGAGGGACAATCATGTCCCTGTGGGATCCAAAACTTAATTAATAACTTCTCCTGCTCCTCCTATCTTTACCAATATATCACCTGGCAGAGTCCACACATAGAGAGAACTTCAGTAGCCTTTTCTCTCTGACCTTGGCATTTCTTTTCAGACGCCGATTATTGATAATTTTCTTGCTGTGGTGCCTCTCCTCATTTGTCATGATTATTGCTGAATTTTTAAGCTGTCATCCGTGAGCATGGATCAATGGTTGTCGACTTCCCCTTTGTCATATTGGCAGCACAAACAGCCCTTCCTCTCTAAATGAGGCTGCTCTTGCTTCTCTATCTATTAGCTGTCTGTCTTACTGGGCACTTGATCCTTTGTTAGGTCAGTCTATACATCATCCCTCCAATCAAAGCCTGACACTTTTATATCATGCATGGGACCAAGCAGATGAAGTTGTGTATTGTATTTTTTATATATGTATATTTATTAATAATGAATGCATGTAAGCATACAACAGTAATGCTTGCCTCCCAAGGTCAGTTCACGACTCCTTAAAGATAACAGGCTTCTTTGAATTGCATTTATAAAAGGATGCAGTTGACAATCCAATTGCTCAAGTGTCAAATATTCCATGTAATAAGGCCAGATCTGTCAAACTGATTAATGAATTGTCACAGCAAAAGGAACCAGTTATAACTGGTAGCAGCCACTAGTGGCGGACGATCCGTCTCATCTGACTGCATGATTTGTACCTGTAGCAAGGCCAGTGGCACGCCGGCGACTCCCAGCTCTACCCATCTACACCTATTCCACCATATTCCTTCTTCCTCCCTTGACTGGCTGAACAGGTCTGACAGGCGGATTCCTTTTCATTTCAATGTATTAAAGGCACTTTCCTGCTCTGACAGCCTGCTCTGTTCTGCCACCTTCTAGCTGGGGCTTCACACTACTCTGGGCAGCCACTGCGTCTTGACAGACCACTGTCACTTCCCATCATCCTCTCTGTAGATCCTGCTCTCCCCCCTCCAAGCACGCAGACCCACTTCCCCACCAGTGCAATTATTTTTTTTGACAAGCCATCCATCAGCTTTAACTTTAAAGCACTTTCCACTGATACCCATTGTTACAGTTCTGTGCCTTTTTATGCAGGCAGCAGGAAAGAATATGATACCAGACATTCAGACTACCCGACCATGTAAAGCTACTTTGTTCTGTTCTTTATTTCCAATTTTCTGTTCCAATTTCTCCCGAATTATGAATATTTGTTGTGCATAATATGCCCTTGTCAAATCCAATTAACATGTCCTGGCTTCCACTGCAAGAAAAGGTTATATTATGCCAGTTTGTCGAGGAGGGGGGTTGGATAACACCAGACTTAAATGAGCAGCTCAATTCTTTCTGCGAGTCATGACACAGTCACACCTGCATATCATTTGTGCTATAGTTTATGAGCCATGAGACAGAACTAATAACGGTTTAAATTGTAGCTTCACCACCTCTACCACAAACTTGTTTTTTGTACCGTCAGACAAACGCAGCGGAGAGCCTTGTAACTTGGGCCGAGTCACCATGATTAACTGACATCAACACTAACACACGACCAAGCTGATCTATCTTGCCCTGGCCTATATAATTAGAATGACAGCTTAGAAAATGTGGTCTGATGCAGAATCTGTCTTATGCCGCCAGGAGCCCTAATTACTATCTCAGTGTGAGAGTTAATGATGAGAGGTGGGAGCAGCGTCTGGGGGACTCGAGGGGATGCTCTCTCCCTCTGCCCGTGACATTTGCTATGTCCTAACAAGTGGGCCACCTCTGGCCCTCAGTGGTCCGTCCTGCTGACACGCACTGTGAGCAAAGAGACATAGACGTTTGGTGCCAATCCAGGTTGTAGTCCCCTGCTTGTATCTTGAATGTTGACCACTTAGAGCAGTGTTTCTGCTGAAGGTTTTAATATGCAGCAGTCTTGAAAGAAACAAGAAGGATAGAATATATTAAACATGATACATTTAAAATTCAGTATAAATGTCTGTCTGTTTGAGTCCTATGTGATCCCAGAAGGTTTGGTTACAATCATATACTAGGATATGTCACTAGAAGAGCACCTGTTTTGTCTTACCAAACGTAAAGCTATAGTATAAATATATTAAATTGAGACCCAGTCAGTGTTTAGTTAAACAACAAATTATCAACAATGTCCTCACATTAACAAATCCATTATTTAAATGTTTTAATCGGCATTGTTACAGCTCTAATGAAAGCTCCTTCACCAACCAGCTCTATGAAGCTGTGAAACTACAGAGCTTGTCGGATAGCAAGTAAAAAACAAACTGTTTTCCTGAACCTGTGCAACAATAACAAAGTGTGAACATATGGCTCTGGATGACCCAGATGGTGCGATCACTCCTGTAGACTGTTAACTTATCTCCTCTATCATGAGATTTCTGAGATGTTCAACAAGTAAGCAGGTGTTGATAAAGATTTAATGAGAAAATCTTCAGTGAGCCTCGAGTCTATAATTTGCTGTTTATTGGTTATTATAAGCATTAAGAGTGTAATGTCGCCCTGCAGAAGGTGACATGTTCGGTCTGCGCTGCTGCATAATCAGCCAGGGAGCTAATAACACGCAGGTTGTCACAGCTGTTAAAGACGGAGAGACACGCTGCCCTAAGTGACAATATGTCAGTGATTGTCTAGCAGATGAAACCGTGGATATTAATAAATCAAAGTGACCCCTACCTGAAGCCAAACAGATGCAACACCTGGACATGTAAATTCTTGAGTAATGGATGCCATAAATTTGAATCGGAAGACCTCCAATTTAATAACCGAGCAGACAGCTGCAAGTGGGAGCAACCATTTGGTTTAATGTAAAAAACTGTTTTGGAATACCAAGTATTTTCAACTCCCATCAATCAAATCTAAAGTGTACAGTGTGGGGCAAGCAACCAAAATACTGCACTATCATGTCCCTTCTTTGATTATACACAGTATATATCAAAGTGCAGTACAGTGTAGTTAGGTATGTAAGGTGAGTAGTGTGTGTTTGTCGGGAACAGTAGCTGGCTGGCAGCAGGGGGTTAACCTCCTGGCTGCTGTCAGTGTATTAATCACCACTGATGTGTGTTGTAAAAGGATTGCTGCAGGAAATAAAGACACCATGGTGTCAGCTGCAGTGCCCTGATGTGACTCCATCAGACAAGAGGATGCTTATTGACAGGGTGAGAAGGGGGGACGGACAGAGACAGAGAGAGAGAGAGAGACAGAGGGAGCAATCAGTCCTCGAGTCAGTCACCTTGGCACTGACGCAATGTCATGAAAGTCCACACCATTATTCCTCCGACCGCACAGGAGCATTATTTAAACTCAAACATATACTAGGGGCTGAATGTCAGAAGAAGGGCAACCAACTACACGTACACACACATACACACACACCACACACTTCTGCAGATATCTACACATGCTGTATTTAGTAACTTAATTGTAAAATATTTTGATAGATACATTTGTTTAGTCATTTTTCAAGCAGATCCATGTCTTCAAACGTGACAATTTGCTGCTTTTTTGTTATATTTTATACAGTAAACTGAAACTATTTGTGTTACAGACATTTTGAACTAGGACTGCTCACTAGTTTCTTCCATTTCGAAGACATAACGTTGAATTTATAAATTCTCAAAATAAATGTATGTTAGTTAGAGCCCTATTTAAAATAATTACAAATATTTTTTTATATAGAGTATTTGGAATTTTATATCTAGCATTTGGTTATTGCTGATACTCTTACACACCAAGTAAGAAAGTAATCTAATAGACTAAAGTCAAGTAATAATAATAATACAGGTGCATTTTACTTCCTGACTAGCAAGTTAGCTAAGCTAGCGGCTAACAACAGAAACTCGTACTAAAGTTTTTCCCGATATCTGAGATTCCCTAACGTCTTTGTTACTTCCATTATTTAAATATATGCTCAATTTCAGTATTTGAGTGTGATATTCATTATTTTTGCATTAATAATCACAAAAACTGTGTATGCCAATAGGCCCTCATCATTATTTTCTGACATTTTAAAGGTTACATGTTAAGTCAGAAAAGCTAATCTATAATGACAACATTCAGTATTTGCCCTACTACACGTACACACACATCTTCCTCTGCATAACTGTCAGTGGATCAAAGCACTCAAAGCACTGAAGCCCTTCATCACACACACTGACAGCAGACATGGGCACAAAGCCATACACTGACATTGTATGACCGCTGGCATTTCAGGCAGCACACACAATTTAACTTTACTGCCTTTTCCTGCTAAATACTCTGGAAACTCTACATTTCAAGCTCAACGATGTCCGCTGTTCAACAAATACAAATTAAGTTCTTGGGCAAAATTCAGAGATTTTTAAAGTTGGTTGTACTTTAATGAGCAATGGCTCATGACTGCATCAGTATTCCCATTAATTACACGCTCCTCAGAGGTCTGATCGTTATTACATGCCTCGAAAGTTAAAGTAATTTAATTTACCCATTTTATGTTATTTGGCCACCATAAAAATCCATTGCAGGGAAATATTACACAAGAGGGGCGCAAATATGACGTTGGACATGGCTCTAGAGAGGTGGACTTAAATAATAGTGGTTGTGAAAAAGAGTGGCACGTGGTTATAAAGCACAGGAGAATAGACTTCATCAAAGTGAAGGTGCTATTCATCAAATAAAGTGTCCAATACTGTTGTGGTAACTCCTAATGATTTGAAAGATTACGATTTTTTTAAAAGCACATTTTTTATGGATCAACATATTGGCTGTAATAAGTCAATGACCAAAGTACTGAATGTAAAATAGGGATTAAAGAGAAAAACATCTGCATCTGCCACAGGTGTGTAACGATGAGACCTCAGAGTCTAAAGTATTGTATATTTATGCACATGTGCTTATGTATTGACAGTAGTATAGTATATTTAAGCAATAGCTCACGACAGGCCGTGGTATATGCTCATTATATCACAGCTAAGGGGCGTGGTTCGGCCCGAAGCAGGCAGTTTGCTTTTCAGCCCAACGGTATACTGTTTTTCTCAGACGCGGAGGGATACTGACTTGTTGTGAAAAGTAACTTACAATTCTACCCATGGTATACGCTCAGTATATCACGGCTAAGAACCAATCAGATTGCTTGATTTGACTTGTCCGTTTTATAATTATGCACATGTGCTTATGTATTGACAGTATATAGTAGTATAGTATATATAGTAGTATAAATATACATTTGTAAGATGGATTTTCCATTTCACTTCTTAGTTATTTGTTTATCATTTATACCTCTTTATTGTTTGTTTTTTGTATTAACTATATATTCTTCGTTTATACTGTGGCTTATAGCAATTAATACACATTGGGAAAATTAGAGCGAAAAAAGAGAGAGATGATTCTCTTTATTGTTATCTTGGAGAGTCAGCGGCACTGACTTCCTTGACCCTTCTTGGTAGACTACCTTTCCAACCTGCCTCAAAAAGGAGGGTTATTTAAGAAACAATTAGGAGCATACACAAAGCAATTTGCAGGCAGTCTAACTCCTCAGACACAGCCAGTGAAGGGCCTTTCAGCGCTGATTTATCACGCTGTCGCCTTCACAAGGCAACATAATTAATAGGAGCATGGACTTCTAATTCCACCCGCTTCCACAGCCAGTGGATTCCATTTGATTTATGATGGCCGAGGACTTTGCATTTTATCAGTTCATTCGCTCGTTATTTATGCTGATGACCAATTTCAATGGGTCGCCATCATCTAACTCACTACTAATCAAAGAGAATTAGGGTTCACTGCATTATTTAGAAGCTGCTAATTTATCTTCGAAACAAGGGGGAGCGTCGTTGGCTCCGAGGTTGAACTTGCAGAAAGCACACAGCTCTGCTTTTAGCTGCAGCTTAAATCTAAAAGGTCTTCACAGTTTCTCTAATCAGGAGGGGGAAAATGTCTCGCTGAAATGATACAATTATGGCTGGATTTAGTTTTATCCCTTACTTAATGGATCACAGATTGTTTGACTACTTTCACAAGCTGTTGGTATTTAAAACTGCAATTATGTCTCCTGTGTGAGATCATTTAGCGCTGATTACTTCGACTGCCTATGGTGATATAGAATATTATGAGCAAAAAATGACTACTGTTTTCCACCAGAAGAGCCTCAAACACAAATCACTGAGATCAATCAAGCCAGGAAATTCTCATTTTAAAAAGAGGCTGATTCACAAGAGGCCATTTCACTCTCCATAACATTTGATGCTTCATGGATTCTCGTGCAAAAAGCAACAAAGGCAGACTCCCACAGATCCCACACAACAGCTGCAGGGTGGAACACTAAAGCACAACTGGACGACAAAGATTTCCTTCAGTAGGGAGGCTGAACAATAAGAGTGAATTATTGCCCTGCTGAAATAATGGGTTGTGAATGGCCCACAGATTAATACAGTGCATTATAAGGAACAAAGATACATAGGGTCACATTGCAGCTCTGTTTGTTAGAAAAATTACACCTGTTCCAAGTGTTATGGACCTGCAAATGCTATTCTGAAGGTTAAATTGTGTATTACTATAAAACAAATTGAGATGGAGAAAACGCTTGGCAGTGGGACATTATTAAACGTCCTTGTAGGCAGCGCTACAAAAGGCTAGGATTAAGATGCAATAAACCTTACAGAGTCAAAGAAAAATAGCCCTTGTAAACAATGCAGTAAAGAAACGAGTTGCTTCACAGCGCATGCAGTAGGTTTAAGGCTTTACATAAGTCATTTTAATGCTACAGCAAACTTTCCAGACAGGGATTTTATATTCAAAAACACCCTTAGATTAAGATTTGACCTTCCTACAGTAGCTGAATATAACAGTATGTAGTCATTCTAATGTTTACCCCGCTCACATTGCAATGGGACGTTATCTCCTGTCACTCTTATTATGTTTAATTATTCAGCGAAGTGAGTGATAAGGTGTTTTCTGACAAAATGAATCACGCCGGTCAGAAGTGACACTCGCTATTGTAGGAGATGCTCCGACTGTGCCATCGACCCAGCTACATCCTCCCTGTTCACAGGGTGTATCATTTATCCGGAGGGGGGGTAATAAGATGCAGAATGTACGCAGCCCTGTCAATAGGCATGTCGATAGGAGGACACTTAGCATCTATCATCCGGAGAATCAATGCCATTTTTCAGCGATGAATCCCAGGAAATGATGGCTTTCAAATAAATGGTGGAAAGAGAAACACGACACTCCTTGGGGAGAGATAGATGTAGAGGGGCTCAATTTCCCGTGTACTTGCTCTGCTCACAGCCCCCTGCACAGCTTTCTAGTTCAATGCAAAAGGTCAGAAGACATTACAAGGGACGATCTCTAAAACAAGACATAGAGAATCTCTGGAGAATCTGCTGAACAAGACATGTAGCCAACTGTTAGGGGAGACCAATTGTTCCATCAATATTTGAGATAAAAAGTACTAATTGGAAAAGGGGTGATTTAAATGGGGCACATTGCTGTCTACTCCAGGCAATGGACTTTTGGGCTCTTGTATTTTGTGAAGCCGCATTTGCTGTTCAAAGTACCATTCAATCAGAGTAAACTGTGGTTAGCAAAACAGTGTGGGAATCATTTTTTGGCATGTCTTATAAGAATTATTTCATTATGACAGAATGCAAAAAGCAGATTAGGCTTCTAATGAACGCACAGACAAGGATTGAGGATTAACACAATGGAGTGTTTGGTAATTTGTGAAATGCTAATAGAATATAGCCAGGCAAAATAGCTAAAGCTGCCTTTGCTTGCCATGCTGCCCACACGTTTTCCTGCCTGCTGTTTGCCGCAGTATGCTACTACATTTTGCTTGAAGAGGGAAAACAAATGTGAATATTGTGTGAACACAACTTTGCCAAAAGGAAATGCTAAACTGCATGGATGCTGCTGTAACACAAACAGTAAAACTAATATAAATCAATAATGCTAATATACATTTTTCCTAGAATATGTTGTGGATATGAAGCAATTTGGATCTCTATATAGCCAGTGTTGCAATCCCCTGAGGGTGATTGGCAACTTGCTAAATCAACATCAGAACTACAGGACATTAATGACATGATGACACAACTGATTTTTATCTTCTGTATCATCAGTCTAGACATGGGTTGAACCCATGCTCCTCTTAGTGACAGTTGGGAATGCTATGGCAGCTCATTAATCACCAAGACAGCCTGGAGGAGCTATACTTAATCCCATGATGGTATCCTCACCATTCTCCACCGCTACTGATGCTCGTAAAAGAGAGGGAGAGAGCAAAAAAGAAAATGATTTACACAAATCAATCATTCAGTGCTAGCGCTCATCGGCTGTAACACTGGCAGCCTGTCTTTACAGCTCCATTTTAAAGGGCGCCTGCTGACAGCCACACTTGATTAAGGGCTGTGGCTCCCTAACCTTTCATGTTAAGAAAGATTGTCACCGACTGACACAAACTTTTTTTCCCCCTTCCGTTCCTCCGGGTCGGTTCAAGGCGAGGATATTGGCATTCAAATTGGTGGCTGCTACTATGAGCAGATGTCACCTCTGGCGAGTAAGGGTAATGGCACCAGCAGGCCCTCTGACTCCTGGGGCTAAACAACATACCACCACAGGGCTTCCGAGGGGGCAGCGGGCAGGAGGGACGGCTTCAACAAGTGAGCGCTTTACGAGCCTTCCCTCCACACTGCTTTTCCCTTCTCTGCAATTATCATCAAAGAACATCTGCTTGTTGTTCCTTAGGCACCCTCCCCACACAAGCGTCCTAGCCTCACCTTGACCCATACTTTCAATTGTAGTGGATGTTATGACTAAAAATAAACAGTGCAAAGGAGTGAGGCTACCCTTTGTGTGAGCAGGGCGTTCTCCCTCGCCGCTGCTGAGAGGAAGGATATCACCGACGAACACAGCCACTTCCTCTTTCGGCTCACAGATCCTGACAGGTACATGAACAGATGTGAAGTAGAGTCGGCATACTCACTTTGTTTCCCAGCTTTTAAGTTGATTCCACTGTCCTTCAGATGCCGTCACAGTGTGAATGATGTGTCAAAGAAAAGTTCCTGACAAGCAACCTGATACGTAATAGGGTTATGGTTTGTCCTGTTTCTGTTCCTTGACTGCGATCTATATCACAAGGCCATAAATGCCTGCCATGTAAAAACTGAACATGCCAACTTAACGATCAAAGGCAGCTGAATAGAATTCAGAAAAGGGGCATATTTCTGAATATATACAGGTTTCCTTACACTGCTATGTTACAAGTGAGTACTCTCTGTAGATGATATAATTCACCCAGTTCTCATCGGTCACTCGGGTCAATTAGCAGAGTTATGTGAAAGATGGCGGGTCTTTGCTACAGGGAACATCCAAAGTGCAGCGTGATTGACTGAATGTGATGTATGGTTTGTGCACACATGAAGCACAAGAGCAACAAAGAAAAGGACTCACATTTTTAATATCTTGGAAGATTAAGTATTTGGCTTTGTTGCATGCTTTCTTTCTTCAGTATAAGTTGTGCTGAAGGGCATGGGCCTTTACCGTAATTGTTACCTGAAATGATTTGGTACTTTGGCAGTATGTCTGCAATGGTTTCTTCCTGCTCCCTGAGGTTGTTCGCTGATTTGTGCATTCTGCCTGCCAAATAGCCCAACCTGGCAGTGTACAGCCATAAAGACTTGTACTATAGCGTAAAGAAAAGTTTCATTAATGTAGTTTCAACAAAAGTAGCACATCCTGTATATAAATGTGCTTTATAAATAAACTTTGATTTGATCCTAATTTTCAAAAGATGACAAGCACTAAAAGATATTTCTGTTGTGTACAGTGCAGTTGATACACCCAGAGGGACGTTAAACATTTAATTTATAAACACGTTTTGTAATGACTGATGATAACACATGAATGTTTCCCGAGGGAGGGCACAAGCTGTGATCCTCAGAAGTCATGTACGACCTGCGAGGCAGATGTGACGACTTCTCTTCCAGGAAAGATGGGAATTCATCAAATGACGGCGTTTTCAGTGATCATCTGTCCTCTAAGTTCTAATCACTGTGGATCAGAATACATCCCATCAGACAGGCCATAACAATACTACCTCAGTGATCAAACTCGATTAAAATATAAACGTATCACCGTCACTACTTTCTGTCGCGTGCAAGACTTTGTTTAGCATTTTCCACGCAACCAAGGTGGAGTCAAAGTGACAGCATTACAGATGATGGTAATTAAGTCATGCGTAACACTATTGTGTTTGGTGCCGTACTTTTGGAAACTGGACGGTTTCCAAACCAACTGTGTTCAAACTTCAATAGGTTGCTAATGTGTTAAAACAAATACAGATATCCTGAACATTAGATATGCTTGTGTTGGACCTCTTTGTTTGGAAATCCCTGGAGAAATTAGATTATTTTAACCACAAGGCGTGAGAAGGATGTATGTCAGGCAGCACAAACAGAGTTAGTCATGCAGTTTTATCGGTGTCAATCATTGAGCATGCACCAGTATTTTGACCAATCACTCTGCAGTGGGCGGTACCTGCAGCACGGCTTTCAAAAATGTGGAATTACGGACGAAAGAAGGTGACGCAGGTTGGATAACTTTGACCTAATCACTAAATACTACATGGCTGCCTAAGGAGTAAAAGAAAACAGAACAATTAGGTATCCAAATATCTTATTAACGAGTAAACTGCTTGCCAGGATGTTCCTGTTTTTTGTTTTTTGAAACAAGATGGGGGATTGTGGGAGGGAGGGGTTCACATAGAAGATGGTCAGCCTGCTAGTATGTGGTCCGTGATGCCCCATAAATCTTCCTCTATCTTCTCTGTGGTGATGGCAGAAAGGGATGAGTCGCTCACCAACCCCCCTCTCCATCTCATTCACATGTCTATCTGCCTGTTATCCATGCCCTTGAGCAAAGATTACTGATGCCCTGCCTTTGATATATGACACATCATGTGCCACAACGTTTCATCCAATGAATTAACCCAGAGAAGAGGAAAAAAAACCTGAATGCCGTCAGTTCCCTGAATCATTTACAATTCCTTTTTGTGTGTTCGTCCTCGTTGATGTTGTGGCAGTGAGTAATATGGCTCGCTTGGTTCACCGGTGAAGTGTTATCTGACCTCTGCAGGACGCTGCATCATGTTATCTGGTGTGTGTCACCACACATGTCATCCACACAATACATTTTTAATTTGACTGTGGGTGGGGTGGGCTCATAATCCATCAGATATCCTATTTTGTGTAAAACGCATTTTCAAAATGTAGTTTATCTATTCCTTTACAATCCCTCTCTCAGAAGAAGTTGCATTTTAAAATGTTCCGTCTTCATTTTAATAAATTTGATACAGTTTGTTTATCGTTTTACAAAATAATTATTAATTGTGAGGCAGATTGGCCCTATTCATTTAGTTTGCTTCTACACAACATCTCTAAACTCCTGAATGAATAGATATAAAAACCAAAGCAGGTGTTTTAAGTCTTGCCATATATGTGAATTACGGAGGGAAGCAAAATAAAATGTACGGCTCGATATTTGACAGCGATGATACAGGAAGTTGAGTAAATGTACACTTCATCTGGCTATAAACAAGAACTGAGTGGTGGCGTCTCCCTTCATTCATAAAAGGGGCCCATTAACTAGAGCTGAGAGTGATAAACCAATCATATGCTGCCGTGCAACTCGCGAACCACTAACCTGGCACATTTATTATGAGCTGTTCCATCTGACGGCAGACATTTGCCTTTTAAATCAAGCTATCTGCTCATAAACAAAAAGTATATCTAGATGCCTCAGCACAAGATATGATTTTGTTCTGATTTAGAGTGGACAGATTCATGCACAGACATACACTTGTGCTTTAATAATGCTTCAAAGAGATGAAAACTAATAAACTTTACGTTTTTTTATTTACACATCCACTATAACAATAACTTATGTTTATTTCAACCTACGCATGTGAATCTACATAAAACAAAGAACAGAGAAGCATGGATACAACACAAACAGAAGGAGTGTCACTTCATAGTCTGCTCAGGACGCCATCACTCCAGTTATCTTTAAATTGCAAATAGCTGTTTGCTTCTATATTATTCTCTGATTGTTGTATAACTGTAAAGAACATTGTGTTATAGGGCGTTTGGTATTGGTGGAGGCTCTCTGTTTGCCCTTTTAGTTTGGGGTGAAACCGTCTATTTTCATTGAGTTACCTGGAATGTCACTCCCGAAGAGTAGGACTAAGCCTGGTTTGATTGGCTCCAAGTTGCTATGTGTTTTTCCTTGGCCCACGCTACACTCTTCCACCAAGTGTATCGTGAAAATCTTTTGAGTAGTTCTTCTATATTCGCCTGACAAACAAACCAACAAACAAAATATTCCGATAAACATAACCTCCTCAGGGAAGGTAATGAAGATCAAATGATCCATTATCCCTTTGAAATGTGTAGTTAAAAAATAAAAACTGTTTACCAATGTTAATTTCTACTACAACTACAATTTAAAAGTTAACTACAATTACTGATAAGTAAAAATATTCTCATGAAAAATGTAGACATAAACGAGGGTTTATTGTAAACTCATGAAAAATACATCCGAATAAGGTCTAGTACAAGGAGCTGTATGATAACAACAACAACTCCTAGCACACAGGGAGAGAAAATAACACACGCTTCAGAACTTCATCATAAAAAGTGACAGAAAGCCGTTGTAGGAAAAAATATGGCAAAACCAACAGCACATGCAGCGCGGCAGTAAAGTGCCTCTTCACCACCACAAATCTTATATCAGTCTCCGAGAACAGTTTGTATCCCACAGTGTTATTCTTTTTACAGTCGAGTCACCTGCCTGATACCCCTCAGCCATTTTCCTCAGAAGCTGTCACACACGCCAGCTATAATATACGGCTGCACCAATGAGAACAGCTGTAGCCAATCTCCATCCTCTCGCTCCTGCAGCCTACTGCCTGTCCAGCATAAAATAATACATCAGGATTAATTGATTTCCTGTCAGTCTCATGAAAAATAAAATACATTTCCATGTAGCCTGTTTCCTGCAGCATTATAATTTCGAACAGGGCAAGTAATTTAAGTTTTTTAATTATGCATGAGAATGAAAAAACATGACAAAGTGTGCTGTCGCCTGGCCCCAAGGCCACGGCTCTGGCCTTTGCATGTGCTGAGACAACAACAGCAGTAACTTAAGCACATAAATAATATATTTATGTATTTAAAGGCTCTGTCCAAAAACTAGTACGAAAGCATGAGCGTCAAGGTCGAGGGCTAGCCATTTATCTTAAAGTAATGACGTTCATTTGGAGAACATGAATCATCAAAACATGCACTCTGACGCCAAAATGTCAAGAGCAGGAAAGTCCGTATCGCTATGATTCCAAGCATGTGACAGGAAAAGAGATAGTGTGCTAAAGAAACTCTGAGACTATAGCAGCAATAATGTGTTCCCTTAGAGCAGTGGTTCTCAACTGGTGGGTCGCGGACCCGTTTGAAGTGGGTCGCAGATGTTTGAGTGAAGAAAAATAAATTGAAAGAAAAAGTTGAAAAAAAATTCTTCCCAAATTATTCTTTTTTGGTACAAAATGTCAACATTTATTTTTTATTTTATTTTGAAGGCCCGATTTTTTTAACGCTGTGCATGCAGTAGGCGTTGGACTGGAAGTACCGGAGACCATAAAATGTTTTGAAAACTTCTGTCAAGTAGTGATCATCTTCCCAATAAAACATCTTTGCTGATGTTTTTTCGAGTCTTCTGGCCAATCAGAATCAAGATTGTTGCCGGAAGTCCCCACGAAGGATAATTGCGGTAGAACTACTCTTTATACACCCATAGGTACAACTTCAGATGAAAATGAACACATAATGAAATATGACCCCCGGTTTGATGACTGACAGGTCACAGAACAATAGGAGCTATCTACCCTTACCCACAATTTAAAGTAATTCACACAGACTATCTCCTCTTTGCTCTTCTCTCTGTGAGGAGCAGCAAGTTCAGCTGTCAGAACAAAGTGAAAAACAAACAATGGCATAAAATATTATTAATATGTTGGGTTGTTATACATTTACAGACCGTACTTTATTTTCTTCTCATGTGTACCAGAATGCATAGTTTATATGTTAGTATTTCTAAAATCCCCCCAGACCCCCCTTCTGGGGTTGGGTTTTCAGCATGTGTGTCTTTTGTGTTATACAGTTCATCTTTGATTCCATCATACTTTAGTTCTGTGAAGGGATATAAGAGATATATGCCCTGTGATTCACTTTAATTAATAATTTATGCTGAAAAGCGTATATATTACAGCACGATTTTTTGTAGAATAGATTTGAGTGGTTCACAATTTCGGGTCGCGATTTATTGACGAAGGAAAAAGTGGGTCCCGAGGCCTGACCAGTTGAGAACCACTGCCTTAGAGTATAGCTGCATGAGACACAAAATATATTTAAATATGTGTTTATGACAAAAGCCCTGGCCTCATAAAACAAAGGACAGAAAAGTAAAAGCTCCACATTAAAGATTTACGCGCAACAGTGTTTGTGCTCAGCTCCTTTCATTGTTCGCTGGATTAATGAGCAGTGGAGAGAATGAGCAAGCATTTGCCTAAGTCAAGTTAAAGTAGAGCCAGAGATAGAGCAGGGGAGGGAGCGAGAGGAGAGCAGGGTCATCAGTCGGCCAGGGTCTTAAATCAGAGCAAAGGCCGGCCCTGGTGTCAGCTCATGACCAGAGGGGGAGGAAACTCTCCACAACAATGAGGAGGGGCTGAAGGGAGGCCTATTTGTTGTGGATTTCTTTTGCATTACCAGCTGGGCCTGAAAAAGCAGCTGGACAGAAAGAAGCTACAGTATGAAAGGCCCGAGCACATGCCTCTGGGTCATGGGGAACTATGGGTTATTCACTAACTCATACGAATGGCATGAGTTTAAGGAGGTGACGCGTTGAAAATGATTACAGGCTTTGTTGGTCCAAGAAAGCTCCGAAAGAAGCTGCTTGAGTGATTTATTTGAAAGCCGTTGCTTTCTTACCCCGAGAACTGCTTCACATCTGCAAACCGTCTGACTCGCAAACTGTCCTGTGGCTAAAATTACGATGTGATAAATTGCATCATGAAAGATTTAACTGTTCCAACAATGAACAGTATTCACAGCATTATGCTGTGGTATGTCATCACAGATAAATACGGCGTATCTTCCGCTTTGTGTGACATCTGAAAGCATTGGAGCATGCATGCTGTTGGTGCTTGTAGACACATACATCATCTCCTCTGTAGCGTTCTCACTTGGATTTATCTGTTTGTTAACCACAACAATCTACATGCAATGAAAAATGCAGGCCTGTATCAAGAGTGTACCTTCCAGAGGATCAAAAGGATATGGTTGGACAAACAATCCGATATCCAAGGTTAAGAACACAAAGATAATAAATCGCTTGAGTGTCATGTTCAATTTTCAGGACAGCATTACCCGGCAATATCCATAACAGGATTTAAATTGTTATCAGGACACTGAACAATCCACTTTGCATCCGGCGAGCATCCTGCCTCTAGTGATTCATAGGGAGGAAACAACTATCACATTTTCCAGCGTCCCGCAGCAGCAGCGGCAGCAGAACACCGGCGCACTTCATGTACTTGGATGATTGGTTGAATAAATTGCTTCCATCCTGGCTGCTGTTGACACTTATGTGGACAAGTGCTATCAGTTTTAATTGTCTTTCTTCCTTCACTCGGCCCGCGTCGGCAAGTCCTTCCCGTCTCTCTTAAAAACAAGGCCAAAATAAATTAAGTTCTGTCTCAGATTTGGCCGTACAGTCTGTACTGACAAGGACTCTTATCTTTCATTTATGTTTCACATCTGCTGGGAGTTCATGGGGTCTACAGACTAAAATTAGCAATTACTTAATGTATTGACCAAATGAATGACTTTAATGTAAGTATTAAGGATTGCATAACTAGCATCTTTAATAAATAACTCTAAAACAATTTTTTTACAGCATTTGCACTTTAAACAAGCACACACTAGTATCCTTCCCAATATCTTTAGATGGTATTTTGCTTATACAGTACATAGCCTCATGCTGCACAAGTCATACCTTCATCTTTACACAAGGGATCTTCAATCCATCAAAGACATTTCCGAAAATATAAAACTTTGCCGATTCATTCAATGTAAGCATTCCCCTCGTCGGTGAAAACCAAATCTCTTAATTTATGCTGCTTTTTTTTACCCAAAGTCTTAGGTTCACATGATAACACTAATGAGCAATGGCACAGAAATATGTATTTTATAACACTAAAGTATTTAATCTAACAGCAGGCTATGAACACACATACATTTATATGCTATATATAATTTTGATCATCAATTACCTTTTGCCTTACTAATGAGGAAACACCTACTGTAGTTTTAATGATGAACACACTTTTTGTTTTAGACGATTACCCTTTGAACATGTTCTTTTCTTCCTGCTGTGTTAACAAAATGGCTGTTGTAAACAAACCTTTAATAACTTTAATGTTTTGGACAATTTATCTTTGTGTTAAAAGAACGTTCAATCAATTTCAAAGTGCCAGAGCTTGATGCTGTCACCCTTTTGTTTACATTAGGATAACAGATTGTTTCTTTACTACATATCTGGCCCAAATGCATGTATGAATGCACCATTAACAAAGCACAATAGGAGCATTGATTAAGTGAGAGTGATATACCTGCAGCCTAGCTTTTTGTTAGAGCCCGTTGACTTATTGATATTCAATCCATCCAGCTTTTTCAGAAAATCTGAAAACAATCAACGTGCCGGGCAGCACAATGCTGAAGCATTAATCACCAAGGCAGCACTTTATTCCACACGACTCCAGGATTGTTGCAACAGCTGCTAAGCATTCTGGTAAAGCAAATTATCTATGGCTGTGTAGCAGTAACGATGAGACAGAGTCATTACCATATTGACAGGCTCTAAGATGGATTATCCTCATTGATTACTTCATGGCCTGTTGATAAGTGTTTGTTTGAAACACGAATGGGGGAAGATAAATGTCCTCGATGGTCCCACTCCGCAGCCTGCATGGCCAGCAATATGTTAAGCCATCTCTGACCTTTTCTTACCACAAACTGGTATAGTGTTTGAAGTTATTGCCAGATTTTCATACCCTAGACGCCAAAGATAACATTTTTAAAGAGCTGGGAGGTAAATAACTCTGGCTGATGAGCAACAGCAAAGAGAGTTCACATGTGTAAGATTTCAGGGCTAATCACAGGCCGCTATGATTCATGGCACCCCTCCCTCTGAACGTATATCATTGGAGGATTTCTTTCCTCCGCCCATCCAAGCCTCCCATCTTGCTACCTCGCCAAGGTCAGCTGAAGGAAATGATACCGCTACACCACAAGATTTACGAGAGATTCACTTCTGTTTTCTCCCTGTTTACAGAATACATTGACTCCCACCAAGGGGCTGTTTCTGTTCCCTTGTGGTTTACAAAGCAGGAGCCCATCAATTGGGTGTCACAGGGAGCAAGAGCCCAGCAGCTTGTCTCCTGTGACAGGTGCTAATTGAGAACCAAACACAGGTTGCATCCAGTTTAAACTTCAAAGCCTTTCTTTGGCCTTCTGTTAACAGACTGGCAGGGATAACCTTGGACACTGACGCACAGACACAAATCATAAAATCCCTTGTCACACAAGAAACATGTGAAAGTATGTATTATCGAGCTAAAAAAAAACTAACTAGACCAGTTGTGACTGAATATGTGCTCATTTGTGTCGGCATCCATTAAATGGCATTCAACACCTATAAACTGTAGAGGCCATAACAGCTGCCTTAAGAATAAGAATATATCCTTGTCCTACAACAAAAATCTCTACCTTTTATACTGATCCAAAGTCGGTGGCATTCACACGCCAACAAACAATGCTCCTACATAGGCAAGGACAACGTGGACTACAAGCAACATGTTTTTTTAACCCAATCTGACAATTCATCTGTGATTGAAAGGAGATCTTTGGTGGTCACATTAATTGGAAGTGAGGATCGAGGGGTTCTGGCCTTCACATGTCCTTGGCGACCGTAATGAGGGGATAGAGGATGGGTGCGAGTGGTTTGCCCCTCTCCGGTGACAGGGTGCTGCCCTGCCCCTTGCTCAGAGAGGACCGGGCTCTTAAAGACCTTCCATCTCTGAGACTCTGATTAATGAGAATACTTCTAATCGGAGTTCCTGAGGCCAACAGCATTAGTCTTAATCTTTCAGGCCCCATCCAGCAGCAACACTGACATTTAATGTAGTGCTAGTGCAACGGTAATGAGAATTCATTCCCCAACATGGGAGCGAACTCTTCCAACTCCCACACAGGTCCTGAATTTTGGAAGGTTATTGGCCCAGAGTTTCAGGGGTTATTAGTTCTCTTCAGGCCATGAGGTACCTAAAATATATGGTGTTTTACAGTCCACTTTGAGGCAGGACAAATTAAACTGTGCTTGAGCACACAGACAATTTAAAGCTCTTTTACACAGCCCGGTTGCAGCCTGGAATGGTGCTAAGGCGAAAAGTAGTTTGACAGAAAATAAATCGAGAGCAATTGTTATAATCCATTATTCTTTAGGTCAGATAAATGCCAACATTTACTGGTATTGGTTTCTGAAATGTGAGGATGTTTTTTCTTCTGTTATTGTTGTAAATGGTGTACATTATGGTCTGGACTGTTTGTCAAAGAACACAAACAACAACAGCTTTGGGATCTTGCAACCATTTTTCACTATTTTGAGAAAATGAGCCAGAATACACTTTTTCTATTGAACTAAAATGGTGTGTGTGCGAGTGTGTGTTACAAGCAGGTCTACTAAAATGTGTGTCTGTACTCAATGTGTGTGAATTTGACTGTATTGAAAAACAGGCAATCATAAAAACAATTGTGTAAAATCAGGCAACCTCTATCAACTGAACAAACCATTCCCGCTGTCAGCCGCACTTGTACCGGAGCAAACAGTCCTCCTGTGCTCAGTTAGCAGTAAGTAAATTGCTCGGGGACTTGTATTGCCGGAATGCTTTAGCAGGTAATTCCTCTCTGTCTTTCATTTTGTTTGTCTGTGTTAAGTTCCCACTCTGGCCCCATCAATTCTCACATCCAGTTCCCTGCTTTGTCCATCCATCAATGGGCGCACTTTGTCAGTGCTGACTTCATCCTGGCGGCTGCAATCACATCCGAGCAGGGCTCGACTGCCACCAGGGAGCTTTTTCACCTCCCATCTGCATCTCCCCGATCTGCTGACGGGGCCCCTGACGTGCACTGTTTTCTATTGCACAGGCAAGCAAAAAAACACTAATGCTGCACCTCATTTCTCCAGACCACTCCTCGCCCCGCATGGCAAAGAGAGAGAGAGGGAATGAGGTAAGATTGAGGGAGGCAGGAAGGTAAAGAGGGGGAACGTTTTCAAGAGGGATTGGCTCTCGGGTCAGGTCACAACTCAATTTGCCTTTTCTTCTCAAATACATCAATAGACATCACAGGCAGAAAATATATCACTAATTAAGGCTTGATAAGCAGCAAGTCAAGTGTACTTTGAAGAGGGGGAGAGGAGAAGGAAGAAAGGGAAGGAGCAGGTGGACATTCTGGCCTATCCATATGGAACATAGCGTTTGGTATTTAATAGTGCGTTATCAAATCTAAATCCTATATTAAATCTACTTAGCATATCTGAATCCCTCATGAACCGTGACGGTATCATTATTTCTTTATTTTGTTACAACAACAAAAGTAGGGGTGTAAAGTATGGTATAGAAATAGACAGGAAATGTGAGGACTGGCCTCATCATGTGAAGAACAAGGTACTATTTAGTTAATTTTGATATAAGAAAAAGAAAAATGGATGATTATCACATCTGACACGCTGGATCAAGTGAATGTTTGGTATGTTGCCTTAATGGTTTATATTATTCTTTAATTATCCAAAATATTTCACAATTGTATGTAAATGTCCTTACTGTATGATTAATACACTCATTACTCACATTTATTTTAACCAACAACTGTTATAAATAAACTTGAATATATTTAGAAACTAAATCTACTTCTGTAGAGTTTGTAGATGTGCTAAAAACGACCTATCTTCTATTTGATTTTTGCTAGTAAATACAGTATATAAGAGAAGCTCAATTCAAAACCCTGGAGCTGGATCCAGGTAGCTACAGAGTTAGTAAGCTATATAATAAGGTCTAAATTGTATAAAGGATAACATATTAGAACTGGTATAATAGTAGCCCATATTTCAACATAATTAGCCGATGGACAATGACAAATGAACCACAACAGAATACGGTTGCTCTAAAACCTAATCTAACTTTCTACAGTTCAGCTATTTCGAAGAAACAAGGACGACACCAACAATGATCTTTGTGGGAGAAATTCTCACAACTCCATAATTCAGACTCGTTTACATCAGGGTGCACTAATTAGACTGCGATGGAGGGTTATTAATAGGCTGGACTTTCCAGAATGATCTTGTTATAAATGGGCCCTGTCAAGACTTTCCTCAACCTCCAAATGAGTATTCTCACTTCACTGCCCCCATCCCAAGAATCAGCACCAGCGCTGAATAAAAAAACGATTGCTATTAACTGTATTGTTAGTGATGATGCCTGAGAACAAACAAAAGTCCATAAATAACAATTTGCTTAGGGGAAAAACGAGCCTTTAGGAACACAGACACCAAGCGGAGTTGTGGTAAATGACATCTGAGGGCCTGAGGAGAGAAAGGGATGGGACTGTTGTGAGGGGGAAACATAAAAAAGGGTTATGATTGATACAAAGTCTGATCTTGGGAATGAAAATGTGGCTGCCTGGTGCTTCCCATGCATGGGTGTAATGTTATTCGCAGATATCAGCTTACTCCACACAAAAACAAGAATCCTGCACCAAACACTCAGCTGAGTGGGCTTAAACAACAAAGCGGCTCCTGCTCAAGTCATTTACCCGGACACAAAGGCAATTCCTCATATTAATTAAGCGCTGTCACCGACGTGCTCGCTCCCTCTCGCCAAGCACATGTCCGCAGCTCTGATATGTGGGCTAAGTGTTTTCCCTGATGCCTCACTCTCAGCCTGCTTTTCACATAAAGCCTCTAGTGGGAGCCGCTGTTTACAGAGTCAGTTCCACTTACACAAATCCCCCTGCCGTGTAAACAATATCCACGGCGACTAAACAGAACCCGGCGCAGTGTGTTTACGCCATGAAAAAATGTTTATCCAATTAAGTGACATTTCAATAACATAATCCTAAAACCATGAAGGCTTTTAACAAGATTACATGACCTACAGAGACGCAAGAGAGTCACCCGTTCTGTAAGATGCGGCTCAATAACATAAAAAGCAGCAGCAGAATACGGCCATAATTACTCAGAGTACAACCTTCCCTGTGGCTGGTGCCAGTGGACTCTGCATGTCTGTAACTATGGAAAAATGATATTACCAAGCCCATCTTTCAAATAAAATAAGCTAATTTTTGAGGCAAGAGGATTATTGTGTGAAGAACATTAATTAAATTGCTCAAAATGTCAGAAACAAATTTGATTCTCATTATGTTGAAGTCGATGGAAAGGATTTTAAAATACCTCCAAGGTGCACGACTCAAGCTAATGCATCAAAATAATGCGGCACATAAAACCAAGGCCCCACGTTACGTGCAGAAAACAAATATGGAGAAGAAGGTATCAAAATAATGAAATATTGTTTATGTATTGTGCCATGAAATGGGAGGGTGTGTGAGCGAGGCGGCGGCGGGGAGAGGTGATGGTGACGGATGGACAGGACTGACAGTGCGGTATTCATCCTGCACGCTAGAGCACACGTCCTGCTAGTGGCGGTCGACAGAGCAATAAATCACAGGGCCTCCATCCTGTATCTACAGCTTATTACATCCACCATGACAAATAAATAATAATCCCTGTCAGCACAGCCCTTTGCTCAAGGATTGAGTCTGAAAGCGTTTGCTCATCACTCCTATTCCTGAGTGAAAACACCTGAGCAGGGGAATAGAAAGCCATGGTTTACTGGCCCTCTGAAACTCTGAAAGACAGAGGGAAAAAGGCACACGGCTGCCAAAGGTCTGAAAAATATGAGAGGGTGCAGCGGTGTACCATAGAAAGAACAAAATGTTATTCTGCTCAACAATCACCATGGTTATAGACATTATGATGAATATCAGATGGTTTTATAAATCCAGTATCATACATTTCCAGTGGTGGAACATGAATCGTGTTCCTTCACATAAGTTGATATAGCAATACCACAATGTACAAATAATCCACTAAAAGTAAAGAGTAAGTCAATGTTTTTTATATAAACCTTTTCTGAGCATTTTATTATTGCATTACATGAATAAAAAAGAGGTTACATTTTAGAATTATACCCAAATTACAACTGGAGGGATTGTGAAGGTATCTTTTTGACACTACACATTAACATTGTCATAGTTTTAAGCATATCAAAATGATTATTCCATTTACACTAGAGTTTAGTCTTTTGTCCCTTTACACATTTCTGAAAACCAAGTGAGACACAGTGAGCCTTCGTTGAATATGTGTACTTTGTACCTAGTGTAGAAGTATGAAGCATAAAAGGCACATTTCTACAACTCTACACTGTATGATGTTAAATAAATAATAGATGCATTGATCAAATGTACTTACTCAGAGTACAAGTATACCTTGAAACTGTATCTGAGTAAATGTCCTCGTTGTACCTTTTGGTTTCACATGATAAATGAGTGCAGACAAATGTATATCTAATAAACAGGTCTGAGTGCAGAGGACATCAAAGTATGAACACATTTGACAGTGAGGTTTAATCCAAATCTAATATAATTTTCTATTTAGATAGATCCAGCAGTTATCTAATTTTTAAATCAATGAATGTGCAGAGCCGCTGGCTGTGTTGTTTGGATCAATAGAAATTGATTTACATGTGTCTGCAGAGAAACACATCCTGCTCGTTGCTCGCCTTCCTCTGCTTCACGTTATTTAGAGGACATGTGGTCTGAAGCTCATCTCAGCCCTTTGTCCCTCATGCCCCCTCGTGTTTCTGTAAATTGTAAAAGACCATTTAATCTTCCTTAGATGAGGAACCATTTACTTTGCACCGTCCTTCAATGCAAATTAAAAGCTCCCATAAAAACAGGGATGGGAGTGGAACGCCCTCGACTAAATCAAAGTGTGTTGTTATTTCACAAGCAGAGCCTGAAACCTCCATGGGCTGGTTTTATTCTGACATTTGTGACTTGAAGTGTTAAAATAAAATAAAATGCAGATGAGAGCCCAACATCATAAAGGTTAGTGAACTGCAAATGGAGCTCTTCATCTTCCCTTATAGTAGGTGTAGAGCAATAAACATGCAGAGGGGTTTGTGTGATGTCCTGCAGCTCCTTTAGGGAATGTATAAACATTCATCATCGAGTCACTCGGCCATGGTTAATCATGAGTACTTGATCACACTGATCTGTGAGAGTGAATAAGGAGCTCATCATTGCTGTCTCATAACGCGGACCGTCACCATAAAATGCATCTTACACATACAGGGCTCATTTTAATCTCAAGAGAGTGACTTTATCACCGGCTCCTTTATAAGCCTAAATATGCTGCCTATAGGAAAGGTGAAAGAGAAACCTGTTTCATCTGCTGAGATAATACATTCAAATGAAAATCTTCCTTTATCATTTCTTAATAAGTGCTTATACAATAAGTCAATTAATCGATGGAATCAAATGAAAAATAAAATGTTGTTGAATGCTTTTGTCAGCATGCTAACATGCTAACAATGACAAAGCTAACATGATGATGTTTAGCGGGTGTCATTTCTAACATGAGCAACACCTTACTTTAGCTTCATGGCCTGCTAACATGTGCTAATAATCACTTAACATAAAGTACAGAAAGACATTAGTTTTGTAAGTATTTGTTAAAGGTGACCTTTAGTACGTCTTTTATACATGAATATGTGTCCCCGGTGTTCCAGGGAACTCACCAAGTGTCAGAAAACACAACCATCTCTATTTTCCTCCATACCCAAATCTCTTAAAAAGGGGCTGCAACGGATCTGATACAGACTGATCCAGATTTGAACACTTCTATGTCGTCACAGAAGTAGCGCTACGGCTATTGGGCCAACTCCACCAATCAGGAGGAGACAGCCACGGACATTGCCGTTCGAAAGCGCTGGAGACGCTGTAGTACATATGCCAGGCCTGTAGATGGTGCTGTTCTCACAGAATCAGCCCATGCAAAGACAGTGTTAAATTGACCAAAATGAGGAATGGCTAAAATGCATGATCTGTTTGGTATTTTGAAAAATAAAAAGTATAAATATGCCTTATATAGGTATGGTCCTACACTATATTATTCAAATATAGCATGATAGGTCCAGTTTAATATTTAGAATAGAGAAGCTAAACAGATTGCACAGAAGTATTTACAACTCAAAATGTGTTTTAAGGTCAACACCACTGATTTTTATAGAGCAAGTCACAGATGCTTTAGTAGTGCAAATTCCAACCATTACATGTAATGAATATATACCAGTAGACACAAGCCTCTGAGGTAAAGAGATAAAGAGTAGCTGCTTCTCTAAACCTTTCAATGGCACGCCTTCAGGACTGACTCCCATACAGTAGATGAGACCGTTCAATAAAGTTCCTATTGTGCAAACAATGCCAATCATTTCCAATCATTAAACACGTTGGGACATGAAATCGAAGGTTTCATTTTGACACACAGATTATTTCCATTGTTGCAATATTTACACTGAATGGATGATAACAACAGACAGGGAAAAAAACAGTTTTTATGGAAGTAGTACGGAAGAGGATTAGGGCAACATGAGAAGAAGAAGAATTGGATGTCACCAAAAGTTTTTAAAAAAATATCTCAAAGTTTTAAAAGGTTTTTGTCTTTGTTTTTTCAATTATTTTGTTACTTTTGGTTACATCCCCACATTTTTCCCCCCAATTGGCCCTTATCCTTTTCAGTAGTTTTAAAACCTAGCTTGTTTTGCTTTACTTTTAAAGCTGTATACTATAACATAATATTGTGAAATACTACCATAACTGTTATAAACTAAGGCCAAACCAACAAAAACATGACATTTTTAAGTGTCATATTATCATTGGTTCTATACTTCTCCTGAACCATGATTGGGGACAAAATGGCATCCATGAAGTTCAATGTAATAAACGTCTCCATGGCTGTCAGGGGTCTCTGAGGACCCCTCAATGGGAGGCCAGGACTCTTGCAGCCCCATCTGTCAGCTTTCCCACATCAGGATCTGATGTAGGCAGCCACTTCCCCCTCAGCTGGGCAGCCTGCCATCTGGATCGGGAGCTGCTGGTCCAGACTTGGATGGGGTAAAGTCAGCCCACGGGACATTACAGAATGCACAAGAATGATATAATGGGAGTGACATGCTAGTGCACTTATTATAATCAGGTTTCTCATGAGCTAAGCATGCCACAGTTCTAACATCTGGTTCACAGTGAAGGGAAAGTTAAGTTTAGGGGTACAAATGAAGCAGCAGCGTTTGTTACATTTGAATTTCAAAGTTAACAACAAGTGATAGGTCTTAATTCCAATCCAACACATCCAAACAATTTATTAATGGGTTGGCTCTCCTGGGATTTCTGCATCAGAATCCCTTTGTGCTGATGTGATCTGTTTTTTTTCTGTCGTTGTAGTAAAGACACCAAACATTTTGCCAGCAGTATCTTGGGTTTTGTAAGCGCCTTGCTTTTTATACCTCTCAGAGTGGTGCAGTGATGACGTATTTTCAAGCAATCAGGAAGTTGGCATTGCAAAGGCTCCCACCACAAATAGTCAATGGGATTTTTCCATGTGATATGGCGAAATAAGATCTGTGGCAAATAAACATTTATGTTCTGACATGTTTTGTTAAGCAGGATCGTTTCCACATATTAATACCAATTTATGATTTTTGAAGCATAAATAGCAAGAAGTAAAAACTACATCAAAGTCACATGGCTGTGCATCACCGACGCTTAGCTAGTGTCGGCTAATGTTCAGTGTGATGGCGTTTAGTCGTCTCATTAAGACATTTGATAACAACCGCCATTTTTGGACATTCACAGGTGGAGTATTTACTGACGTATTTTATGTTGTAGTACAAGACATAGAAATCTCTAACAGGAAATGCCGTACCTGTATGTAACAACGGTTTCAAATCAGCATCTCTTGGACAAAACATACGAATTAATAACTAAAATAAAACTCCAAACATCTTTAATTGTGTTACTTTTTTGTAAAGCTACTTTAGTTTTAAACCTGATGTTTATGAGCTTCTTAGTTTTTGTAACAGTCTGTAAATATACACAACTTTATAATAAAATGCACACATTTACCTTTTTCTAGACTAAACACAGGTATACGATCCTAAGTTAAAAAAATATGAGGTTATCATGAGGTTGCTAACATCGCAGTTTATCAGTGGATGTTTGCTGGAACTACTTGTCACCAAGTTATCAACACCGAAACCCCTTCCCTTCAGGCCTCCCCCAAAAGCCCCATCCTCAAAATGATCAATATGAAGGTATCCAACAATGCTGGCTGCTGCTGCTAGTACTTTCCTGACTCATCAATGTATTCAGCCAATACTGCCACAACAGTAGTAACTCTAACACACACACACACACACACACACACACACACACACACACACACACACACACACACACACACACACACACACACACACACACACACACACACACACACACATTCCATAATGACATGATGACATGAGGCTCAGAAGCTTGCCGAGCCACCAAAATAAAAAACTAAACAATGTAATGATACAGTCCCTTAATGAATAACTACATCTTGAGAAACAGGCACATATAAAATGTGTGTCTGGGAACAAATGACTGAGAGGTTCTGTGGAGCTAACTCAACACACATTTAGACACTAAAAAGACCAAACAGAACTCAGATCTCTCGTGCTGATTCTTTGCTGCCAAACCATCTGGAGTTAGGCAATTACATAGGCAACCGTTTTAATCCTGTTCCTGACATTGGCTGTAATATGTCTGTATTCCAGTCAACAGCAACAATAGTCAAAGGCCCCAAATGGTGTTTGACAAAATAGCAATACCAAATGTAAAACACAAGTGCATGTCAAACACTGTATCTATACACTTGTTTTTATCTTAGAATGGACTTCATTTGAATACCCTATGTTCTTTAAAAAAAACAAGCCTAGGATAGAGGTTGATTTCTTTTTTAAACTACTACTGACAAGTTTTCATAAGATAAGAAAATGTTTATGTTCTAAATTGTAACTTTTCTGAAACACATGTCAGATGTATGCATTGGTGAAACGCAAATATATGCTACAGTGTAACATTATACTGCTGTATTATATACTAAGCATAAGAGTGAAATTCTCCATGGTGGTATATTCCACATTTAATGTATGAGCAAGAGTCAACACCATGCCATTCATTCAGTTGGGTGTTGCTTTTAGTGTTTGATTAGTTTGAACAGATTCAAACATTTCTTCTGTTCAGGTGACTTGTATTTAGTTTATTTAATGTTTGTTTAACTCCAAAAAAGAACACTTGAACATACACATTAAAATATTACCATGATTTCACAATATTTAGCTGTAATATTTTACAATAAATGACTGTTTTACCACTTTACAGTCTTTACCTGTAATGTTCACAATATAATACTGTAATTTTGAATTTCACAGTGAAATCAATACAGGCACAGTTAATTACTGTGAATGTACAGGATAAATGATTACCAGGATTTCACAACATGTTACTGTATTATTTCACAGTAAAATACTGTATTCAGACCGTCCTCTGTGATAACAAAACAAATTAAGTGATTTTCTCTTGCTTGGCTTTAAATACTAATTTCTTTCTTTGCTGCAGGTTTTACTTAAATTGAAAGGGGCACCGCTGCATGTGCCTTAAAATAAACGATGCAACACATCTATGTAAAATTGAAATTGTTGTCTTGGCTTATTGTTTTCAGGTGCTTCCTGGGCATTAATCCTGAGACGGGCTCGAAAGCCAAAAAGAGGCATGGCAATTTAAACCCCCATGTCAGCACATTCTTCAGAAAAATTGTTGACTTTGAGTGGATGTATGTGTAGACATGTGCTCCCCTCCTTGTTTTCTTTTCTGTCTCCCTGCTACAGGTGCACCTGGTCTGCCCCTGGCTCCGCCTCTGCCCAGGTGCACCTGGTCTGCCCCTGGCTCCGCCTCTGCCCAGGTGCACCTGGTCTGCCCCTGGCTCCGCCTCTGCCCAGGTGTTCCAAATTCCACTCAGCTGTGTATATATAAAGAGAAGCTAGAGGAGAAGGATGTCTCGCCTATCAAATTACAGTAAATTACTGGCTACTAGTTGCATGGATTTCACAGTAATTGACTGTAAATATT
>NW_011335098.1:26848-28819 GCF_000735185.1 Notothenia coriiceps | reverse complement strand
CCTAAAGCGAATCGGCCGATTGAAGTCCCTTTTTCAACCCAAAGGCAGGATGCTTCAAACCAAGAGAAAAAATGTCTGATCTAGAGAAACCATTGAATACAACACACCGATTGGACGGGGCCTCGTCAACAATCCAACGTCCGACTTCTCGAGTTAGTCACTTTCGTGACGGACGACGTTAGTCTCGAGTTCACAAGCCATCATTTGCTATTTACAGTATATTCCTTAAATTCTTATGCTATCCAGAGCACAGACATATATCATGGCGACGCGACGAGACGCTACTTTTTAGTGCTGACACACTTGACACTTGTAATTAAGTTAGAGTCCTACTCCCTACATACTAAGCAAATTTTGCCCTGGTAACTGTACGCCTTATCGACTACTGCATAATGTTTGTTCATTGACATTACGTACAAAACCGCTAATCCGGGGCCAAACGTCGTACTAGTAAGTCCTCCCTTTCTTGGCGAGACTACTTGGGGGCCCAATCTGGTGACCACCCCACTATCAATCAAGCAGGTAGACTTCCCTCTTCCAAATCGAACGCGACATAATCCTCTGTCCTGCTTCCCACCTCCCTCCCAACACGCAACTGTGGACTTTACTGTTGACTTGCCTCTCCCTCTCGTCTAAATTTAATCGTCCATGCTCTAACCGATCGAACACTACGGGACTAGCTGAATAAACTTATTGTTTACAGTGGGTATACAAAAAGGATAACTTGACGCGACTCATGTAAATCTTATAGTGGAGGGTCAGAAGTCTCGTTAGACTGATAATATTGGTAATCGCAAATTCTTTCAAATGATTTATAGACGGTCGTTGTAATCCATTGGCCTAGTCTCATTTTATAATCGAGGCGGCGCAGCACGCCACCCTACTTACATAGTATATAAAGGAATAGACCTCAGTCGACTTCGGCATACGACCGGCACGTTGTGAGTCACAGTGTATGACCATTACGTCTTAAATAAAATTCGTCTTGTGTAATTACTGGAGGACCTGGTAGTCCAGTTTTCGCAGCTTTATTTTGTTTCCCATAGGGTTTATATTTGATTTCTGGTTAGCAGGTAGAAGCTCTGGGTCCTACGGTCCGTGGTGTGGCTGGCTCGGGTTCCCTCCTTCTGTTTGTTCCTTTTGGCCACTCCTCCAGACCTCTTTTTGTTTCCTGTTTCGCTTGTGTGAGCAAAGGGCTGATTATCAATAAATGCTTGTTACCGCCTACCGGTTATTGCGTGTATTCTTTCATGTTGCGGGTCTCAGCACGAGCCACTACCGCGGAGTAGAGGTTGGGGCCGTAACAACATGTCCAAGACACTGTGAAATATACTTTGCACGTCAATGGAGTAATACAAAGTTAAAATGGGCATTTTCTTTGTTTTTCTTTGTTGATTGAGCTGATTGAATTGTGTAGTTATGGTAAAATCTCAGTTAACTAGTCAGATTTACAATATATTATCGTATTATTTACATTTTTATATTTACAGTAAATTACTGGCTAATGTGTTGCATTACTTCCACAGTAAAAGTGTAAAAATACAGGTAATTACTGTAATTTATGTACAGCAAGGTACCATAATATAGACCCTCCAGAAAAATGCAGGCAAAAATCCTTGATTATGCGGGCTAAATTCCTTGATTATGCGGGCTAAAATCCTTGATTATGCGATTAAACATGCAGAGTTTTTATGTGATTTTATGCGGTGAAATTGCGGGAAGTTGCGAAATATGCGGAAAGTTACGAAATATGCTAAATATGCGGGGGAAAAGAATAACAATTTTTTTAAATATTGGGCTGTCTTATTCACACACAACCTGCCACTAACGTTAAACCCCTTTACTATTCAATTAAACACACTCAATGTTTATTTATTGTAAAAGCAACTGGGCTATTTTAATCTCACACACACCCCCCCCCCACACACACACACACACACACACTTCTCCGCCTCATTCTGTTTTCATTTA
>NW_011335098.1:17790-23979 GCF_000735185.1 Notothenia coriiceps | reverse complement strand
TACGCAACAACACTAACAGCAAGCGAACATATTAGACAGAGAGCGTTGATCCATTATTTGGCTGTTTATTTACATTAATGTGTCTGTTGCTGTTTATTGTGCATCCACTGAAAAACTGTCCAGCATCAGTAGCATGGCTTACGTGGTCACTCTGTATAGGTTGAGGTTGTTCGAAGCTGTTGCTTGGCGTGGCGAGAATATTGCTCCACTTTCTCCGGTCCCCGAGATTGGGCTTCCAGTAGCTCTGGAGAGAGCTTTCGCACCTGTGGCCACTAACGGTCATAATTTCTCTGCTTTGTTTCAAGACCCGCATCAGAAAGTTTTTGAATGGTGCTACTTTTCCAGTTGGTCTACCTGCTCTTCACGTAGCTCTGCATGTCGTAGTTTAGGTGCTTTTTTTTTCTGGAGATAGGCACTGCTCAATCCACTCCTCCATACTATAGTAAGACCCCCCCGGAGGTCGAAATTAATCTTAAATGTTTCCATTTTATGCTTTGTAAGTTTGTTTCGTAACGGAAGAAATTTAAATATATTTATAAAACTGACAAGTCAAATCAAGCAATCTGATTGGTCGATAGCGTTTTTGCGGACCTCCTTGATTACAGATTTGAAAACATCGTTGCTTGCTTTAAAAGTAGCACAATTAATTATGTTAAACCTTCAAAAGTATCTAGATATCCCTGCCCTAATGCCAAAGGAACTGCACACTGAATATGTTTTGCCGTTTGATGTCTATGTCTGGACCGCTGCGTCCAAAAGGAGGGCTTCTGCCCCGTTACTTCTCCGTTACTTCTCCGCTGCTTTCTTGTTCCAGTATGAAAAGCTTTTCAGCCCAACGGTATACTGTTTTTCTCAGACGCGGAGGGATACTGACTTGTTGTGAAAAGTAACTTACAATTCTACCCGTGGTATACGCTCAGTATATCACGGCTAAGAACCAATCAGATTGCTTGATTTGACTTGTCCGTTTTATAATTAAGCAATAGCTCACGACAGGCCGTGGTATATCACAGCTAAGGGCCGTGGTTCGGCCCGACGCGAAGCCGGTAGTTTGCTTTTCAACCCAACTGGATACTGTTTTTCTCAGGCGCGGAGGGATACTGACTTGTTGTGAAAAGTAACTTACAATTCTACCCGTGGTATACGCTCAGTATATCACGGCTAAGAACCAATCAGATTGCTTGATTTGACTTGTCCGTTTTATAAATATATAGATATATATATATATAGCAGTTACCGTACAATCAGATCAGAATCACACCTAGAAATGTCTACGTTCGGTTGTGGTTTGGTAGTTTCCATAGTTTATTAGTTCACATACAGACTTAGTGAGTGCAAGTGGAACTGGATTTAAGGATGTCAAACATGAACATCATGATATCGTGAAATCCATAGAAATGTACTAATTGGTTTTCAACATATAAGTAGTTAGTATTAGTTTGCTAGACTTCGACACAGGAAATTATTAAAGCCACAATACTACATTTTGTATGCTGGACCTTTATAAACCACTTTTCATTTTTGTTTTAATTGTGGTATATACTGTATGTGCAATATTGTAATCAAAATCACCAAATACACTCTTTCTATGAGTTTCGGGGCCCCTAAAGGCCCTAGAATCCAGACATTTCTGTCTGTCTGACTCAGACTGACTCATCAGTTGTCCCAAAATGTATGACTATCTTTCAGGAGAGAAATTGGCCTGACAGTAACAGTAGAGAAATAGCAAGGGAAAGAAATATCCTGTGACCATGAACAACATAGAAAACGTAAATGCAAACAATACATTAAACGCATTTAATGAGCTAAGAGGAAGAATGATTGACCGTTGACCAAAATCATTTTCATACCAAAATATCCGTAACAATTTCCAACTTTGGGTGTTTACTGACAACTGATATTGGCATCCACATTGATCCCTGGGCAGCAGTTACACTATGTACATGATGTATCATTATCCATATCACCCATTCAATCACTGCTGATTGTCCACAGCAGCTGGTATTATCGTCCCAGTGGCATTATGTCTGAGAGAGGAGGCCATCAACCAGGTGGAAGTGATTTTCATCAGGACCTGCTTTCACCTTCCTGGCCTGCTCTGATCCTGTTCTATAATTGTTGGAAAGGGGGGGCTCTTCCTCCCCCTTGCCCTCCCTCTCTGGAGGAAGCCTGGGGGGGGATAGCCTGTGTCTGTCAGTTCACTGTGCTTCCATCCTGCCACCCTCCGACTCACCCTTTCAGTCGGAAACCATAAACATGTCAGTGGCACAGAGCGAGGTCTACTGTGTGAAGCTCCCCCCCCCCCTCCCCCTCTGCCCTCTGCCAGCCCTTCCTTAATCATTCGGTTAGACAGTAGCAGTGAATGACATTTCCCCTAGGCCCAGTGGGCACAGAGGTAAAGCCAAGGACAGGGGTGGGGGGGTTATAAAGTAAAAGTGTAAACTGCCACTTTACTGGCAAAATACTAAGTAGTTTGAGCATTGTTTATAGCTCTATATATTAAAATTATAACAGATTAACTCTCCCATTTAGTTTGATATATGTAGTTTAGTGAGTAGAAACAACTTTCTGCTCCTGTTTATCAGTGGTGTAAAGTAACTAAGTACATTTACTCAAGTACTGTACTAGATTTGAGATACTTATTATCCAATAATAATAATGTTACGTTTCAGAAGAAATTAGGTTGAACTTAATATTATTGCTTTCAACTAACCTAATACATTTATGTGAACTTTTGCTGACATTTAATTAAAGTCAACGTTTCAGTTTTTTCAGTGTACAAGCTTTGATGAACAGATTAGTACATCAATAATTATAATAAAACATATAATGGAGTCATACGTCATTTTACTTTTGGTACTTTAAGTATATTTTGATTGTAATACTTTTGTACTTGAGTAACATGTTGATTGCATGACTTTGACTTTTAACAGAGTATTCCTACACTCTGGTACTTCTCCTTTTACTTAAAGGTGTGGTAGGTACGTTTGAGAAACCGGCTCGAGATACACTTGTTGTTATATTCCATGGAATGCTCTTAACATTCCGATAGCCATGAATATCTTAAAGGTGGGGTAGGTAAGTTTCAGAAACTGGCTCGAGTGCATTACAATTTGAAAGTACACAGCCAAAAAGAATCCGCCCCTTCCTTCAGACTTCCTTACAGAGCACCTCCTCCGCGAGAGCAGGCTGCACTAACGTTACATATCAGGCAAAGCTAAACACATCTAGGTTAGCAATACTACACAGCCAAAGCAACTCCGATATTGACTCTGGTTTGACTTAGTTTGCACTTTCTTTTTGTTCTTAATTTGCTCCGTTACATTTTTTCTTTTGCGACCAGTAGACGATGTTGAACCTAACTCTGCCATGGTGAAAGTGGCCGCCTGTTGCTGGCGAGTCATTGAAGTACTGCTGCAATGCACGCCCAATGAGGGCACGAGATACATTTGTGCGTGCACGAGATGGAAGGCTGACAGACAGGCCGGCAATCCAATTGGATTGGTTGGTTGTAGTTTTCACAGTATTACGGGTTCCACAGATTAATTTTTTTTATGGATTTTTTGTCAAAGCACTTAAGATATTCATTGCTATCGGGATGTTAAGAGCATTCCATGGAATATAACAAAAAGTGTATCTCGAGCCGGTTTCTGAAACTTACCTACCCCACCTTTAAGTGCTTTGACAATAAATCCATTAAAAATGTTATCTTTGGAAGCCATAGTACTGTACAAAGCACGACCAATCATCTGAGCCGGTCCGGCTAAAATAACTGGATGGCCTACCTGCCTGTCAGCCTTCCATCTGTGCACAAACTTATCTCGTGCCCTCATTAGTCATGTGCGCGTTCGTGTGTGTTGGAGGAGGGGTTCTGTCAGGAAGTGACAGATTTTTTCCGGCTGTGTATTTTCAAATTCTAGCGCACTCGAGCCGGTTTCTCCAAAATTACCTACCCCACCTTTAAGTACAAATTCTGAGTACTTGAACCACCTCTGCTGTTTATTGAGTGAATACAAATGGGAACCATGAGTTCACAATATTGAACTGTTCCTGACTTCCCTACATCACACATCTGGGCAGCGGTGGAGCAGGTCTCCTTTGGCTGGGACACTTCTTGCACCTTTCAGAAACCTTCAATCCAACAATAAAATACACACAGCAAATGAACAGCTGCATGGAGGTGTGGGAGTAAGGCAGGATTTGAACCTCTGCTTCAATCTTAATACAACTTTATTGCTTACAACTGAGAGAAACTCATGATTACCCTTTAGGAAGGATTGTCCACATGGTATGACAGTTGTACAATACCATGTTGATGACAATGCGCTGGGGTTAGTTTTAGTACAGAGTCTGTTCAACTTGTGAACCACCCCAAGAACCAGTTTGCTTTTTTACCAACTGAACCCCTGATGGGCTCCACGTCTTGAAATCCCCCCTCACAGTGACAGTAATGGCGGAATATATTGGAGTTGTGCTCACGTTGCCCCCCTTTGTTGAATTTTCGATAAGTGTGTATTTTTTTTGTTTTTCATTTAAAATGTGTGCCAAACGTAATGCCATAAACAAAGGATCGTACGAATTGAAATGTTCTGGTATTAAATGGATGAGGTTAGCCGAGCCACTCAAACCATTCTTACTAAGCATAATAAAAATGTAATAAATATTTAAATTCTTCCGGCATTTTTAATGGTAGAATGCCATCGCACTTTATATTAAAGTTAACTGAGCATACGCATGACGTATTAATTATTCACCATAACAAATTGAATAGGAAGGTATTTGTTGCTATCATTGTCGCATTGGACGTTTTCTACCATCATATCATTAAATTGTGTTATTTCGCCCGATCTGTCTTATGATATGACAATTTGTGTATGTAGTGATTAAATCTGATACCCTGTGTAAAAACAAAAAAAAACATACGTGCCCTGCCGCTGTTCAAAACAGCTAATGCCACAATGATACAGGTATTTAAAGTATGGTGAACTATGAACAACGTGTGCCTTTTTCCTGGTTAACGTTCCACAATGTTTCTAAAATGTTTAATTTCATTTTAGCCCCTTTTTGGTCTTGGTGCTTTCTTGAACACATTTTTACTGCCAGTCATACTCACAATGAAATGCTCACATACGTAAAACCCGCCCCATCCTCTGACGTAGGTTTCCCCCGTCTCCAGCTCTGGGCTCTGGGTGCCAACAAAGCAAATAGTTGGTTCTCGAGGTGAACCAATGTTTGGGGCTGAGAGCAGGTGTCTTTTCAGTGGAAATACAAAGAACTGATAATCAGGCTCTTCAGCTCAGGAACTGTCGCAGTGGAAAAGGGGAAAGGGATTCATCAGAACTGTTTTTGAAAATTGCTTCTGCTTAAAGCATAATTACAACCAAATGGGCAAAATGAAATTGAAATATGAGATTTCTCTTTTTTTCTTATACTTTTTGACAGTACTTACAATGTTGCACCAAATGGCTGTTATAGCCCTGGCCAATGACATTGTTTTTTATGTTATTGGTCTAGCGATCCCACTGTAAATGCATCATCCAAGTAGCCTTATTTAGACACAGATAAAAGCATGCCAGCAGGGTATGCCATAAGCCTTTAAATTAAGGAAATGATAACCAAGCACAGACTGTAATTCAAGGTAAGACCATGAGCCTACAGGAGCGGACCCCTGAACCCCCCAGCAGCCTTGGATCCTCCTTCCAGTTCTCTTTGTTTCCCACGTCTCCGTTCCGCAGTGTTCACAGCTGCCTTCGGTACAGGAGGCCAAGGAGCAAAAGTTCTCCACAAGCCTTATGTCACGTACACCATCCCCTGCCACCTGAAGCTGTGTGTGAGAGTGTGTGTGTGTGAGTGTGTTTGTCTGTGTCTGTGTCCCTGGCAACTCAGCGAGACGATGACAGACTGATGAGTTCCTGACTACAAGAGAAACGGTGAGCAACAGGCCGGCCATCCGCTCAGCTCTCCTCCTTCCCCTGGACAAGCTGCCTTCTTCCTGCAGGGCACGCACGCACGCACGCACGCACGCACGCATGCACGCACTCACACACACACACACACACACAGACACAAACCATTGTTTACATTGCTTCCCTCAATTCAGCATAGAAGTGCCCTTGAATTAGACGACTTTTCCTATAATGTGTAAGTCTGCCTTCTATACTGTCTTATGAAGAATCCAAACTGTGGTCA
>NW_011335098.1:12331-14831 GCF_000735185.1 Notothenia coriiceps | reverse complement strand
TGTCTTTCCGTTTTCCACTATCTAAGTGAAATACCACCATATCATTCTATTCTCAAAAATCTCAGAGAACCAAGAAATGTGGGATAAGATTTATAGAAGTTTTGAGGAGGAATACAAAAAAGGGGCAGCATTTTACGTCATTCCCCAGGGAACATATCTCCGAGCAAATCCCAGAGCTAACCGCTAACTGATGGTGTATCAGCCTTCCGGAGATGATGCTAATTTTACTTTTTTAGGTCAACAAACCATAAGATCGTAGACAAACCATGAACTTTGAATATGATTGAAAACTGCTCACATTTTTCGTACTTTTAACGTTTGAAGTCAGATTGGTGCTACAGTGAGTCTCTATCAGGCTAGTCAGCTAGAATGCTAATTTCAGTAGATGTTTCCGAAACACAATACATTGATGTCTTTGACATAATTTCAAAACTGTAACCTTCTAAACTGTTGAAAATGGTCGAAGTGATTCTAGAATACCTTACACATTGTCCCTTGAACGTTTAGAGCTTTTTACACTAGTTAATGGATGTATCATTGATGTAATAAAAAGCATGCCTATGTGTGTTTTGAATAAGCAGGGACTTGAATACACTTCTACAATAAACTGTTGCAAAAAGTAAACATTGATGCTCCAAATGTTCACTCACACCCCCATGTCCTTGAAACAATCCCTACGCACTTGTGTCAGGTTTGGCAGTTCTTACACATCATGTATTTGATACTGTCATCGTTAGGAAAGTTTTGCCCACCTTGAACGTTTTCTTCTGAATCCTTTCATCTGCACACAGACTACTGACTGTGCAGTTATTGTGACACATTCAACATCTTATGTCATCTCATTACAGTGACAACATTTTTAATAATGGACTAAGTAGTCACCTTTTGAATTAAGCATTTAACAAAGAAACCATTCTCCATTAAGCCTTACAGCATATCTACACAGGAGACAATTCCCCTAACCCTAAACCTAACACCCAACTACAGCAGCTACTGGCAGGTGTCTACCGAGGCTGTGTTTCACTTACACTATATGCACATATAGGTATTTCTTTTCACGTGTGATTGTGTGTTTAGTGTAGAGGTGGGCGATATTGAAAAATATAATATCACAATATTTTTCAAGCAGTATCACGATAGACAATATTTATCACGATATTTTTTCATGTCGGTTATTATGGTTACTTTTCAAGTTACTTAACAGTACAACCACCTACAAGGTAGCAAAAACTAAAATAAAAAGGAGTAACAGACCAAAATACCATTTCAAGATGGTTTTAATTCTGCAATGAATCCCTGAATGAACAATTCAACAGGAATTTTGATATGGCTTCCTCAGTGTTCAAGTAGGTAGGCCTAACACCCTACACAACAAATGTTAACACTGGTTTCTTCACCAAGTAAAGTGCACTCTCTTGCTAAATAAAATATTCAAGGCACAGTTTCTCAGTATAAAAATGCACTTTCTGTTTTAGGTAGCACTAGCAGTGATGTAACATCAATAAACATGAAAAGGAGAGTAAAACATAAGTAAGTAAAACATAAAACATCAATGAGGAAAAGTCAGTGCCAAACAATTAAAATGTAAACTTTAGACTTGAAGTGCAATCAAAGACTTTAACATAACTGAACATCTGTTTCAAAAGGGAAAAACAATACAAAGGCCGATGAAGATCGGACAGCCGTTGTTTCTACACGGACCACTATTGCGGTAAGCATGTTGTAACTTCCGGTTGTTGTTGTCATTTCCGGGTATCCCGTGTGCCTGTTCTGTTGCTGATAGCTTATTATCTTAACTTAATAGATCGTTTTAAATCTCTTGATCACGGCAACTGCCTGACGTTGTAATCACACGTTACTACAGCTTAAGCACTCACAACTCTCCTTCTCTTAGCGACTGTAACTCCAGAGTTGCCTACACTCTTTTCGGGTTTGCTAACGGTAGCTACTTTAGCTTGATAGCTAGCCATGGCTCTTTCCCCACCCTCGGGTGCTATTTCCTGCTCTAACTGTCTCATGTTTGGTTACTTCCCTACCTCCTTTACTGGTACCGATACATGTGTTAAATGTAGTATAGTTGTTAGGTTGGAGGCGGGAATCATAGCCATAGAAGCCCGGCTCCGCATCTTAGAAAATAACTCAGCTACAGTAAAGCCCATGTTAGCCGGTGCGGACCGGCAAAAGGTAGCTCCTCTTAGCCGTCCCCCGGCAATTCCCGAGCAGCAGGGAGATTGGGTGACTGTTCAGAAGGGGCATAACGCGAAACCCGCAGTTCCCCACCAACCAGTTCACGTATCTAACAGATATTCCCCACTCAGCGAGACACCCGCTGAGAAGCCAACTCTGGTTATTGGTAGCTCTATTATGAGACACGTGAATTTAGAGACCGAAGCGTCCACAGTCACATGCATTCCGGGGGCCAGAGCGGGCGACGTTGAGGCGCATCTTAGACTGCTGGCTAAAAATAAACGTAAATACAGTAGGATTGTTATTCACTGGA
>NW_011335098.1:5288-10492 GCF_000735185.1 Notothenia coriiceps | reverse complement strand
CTAGTCCATGCATTTGTTCTCAAGGCTGGGATATTGTAACTCCTTATTATCAGGGTGACAAAGAAGTCAGTCAAGTCGCTTCAGCTTGATTCAAAATGCGCAGCTCGTTGTACTTACCAGAGTTAGGAAAAGGTACACGATTACTCCTGTTCTGGCTGCCTTACACTGGCTCTCCTATAGGACACAGGGATAGAATTTAAAAACTTCTTCTTCTCCTACAAGCCCCTTAATGGGCAGAGCGCCATCTTACCTTAAAGAACTCATTATACCCTACTTCCTCCCTCTTAGGGCATTTTCTGTTCCAGAATGCAGGGTTGTTGGTTGTTCCCTAGAGTCTTCTAAAAGTACAATGGGGCCAGAGCCTTTTCTTATCAAGGCGCACTTTTTGTGGAATCGCTCAGTTTGATGTTCGGCGGGCGCAGACACCCTTATGTCCGCTTTTTAAGAGTGCGTTCAGACATTCCTTCTTTGATAAGCTTATAGTTAGGGCTGATTAGATTCAGCCCCCTAGAGTTTTGCTGATATAGGCTTAGTTTGTCGGGAGACATCTTACTTCTTCCTTCTCTCTGTCTATACCTGTGTACTCTCATGTTCCGATTAACCCAGCTTCCCCAAATTTCTTTCTTTTTGGTGTCTATATACGCCGGGCTCCGGAGTCATGGATGATCCTGCGGTCCTGTGTCATGGATCGCGAGTCCTGGATCGCGAGTCGTGGCTGAGGTCCTGGATCATAAGTCCTGGATGGATATCCTCGTGGATTCATCTTCCTATTATACACACATGCATTTCCAAACATTTGGACTACCTATGGTGCAAATGTATTATCTTTTCAATTTACACACGGCATCTATTGCACGTTTGTCCGTCCTGGGAGAGGGATCCCTCCTCTGTTGCTCTCCCTGAGGTTTCTCCCATTTCTCCCTTTAAACTGTGGGTTTTCTCTGGAAGTTTTTCCTTGTACGATGTGAGGGTCTAAGGACAGAGGGTGTCGTATTGTCATACTGATATTCTGTACAAACTGTGAAGTCCACTGAGACAAATGTAACATTTGTGATATTGGGCTATATAAATAAACATTGATTGATTGATTGACAAATACCTTATTGATAAAATAAAATATTGGCCAACAGAATCAACCAAGACAATAAATGAAGTGCAATACTGTCTGAATCCTGACTAGACAGCTTGGTTTTTACTAACCGTTATCAGTATTTAGTTACTTCGGCATCATTTTGAAACGTGTATTACAATTTAATCACGGTAAAATAGGTTAATTTTGTCGTAGTTGGTTTCCACCACAGTATTTACATGGATATAAGCCCCGCCCCCTCTCCAGCGCGTCCTGTTTGAAAGACAGGAGTAAACACAGCTGACAGCCGCGGTGAAACTCCAGCGGTTAGGGTGAGAATATTCGCATTGCGTCCATTGTGAACGCAGCATAACGCAGTTCAGATACCACTGTTCTGACGCTTTTAAAGCAACTTCGAGATGTTAACAGTATCAGGGGCACGCAGGCCATGGAGACCGTAGGACGTACAATTATTTTCGGGGCTTCACGGCCAGACCGGCCGTCATGGTCACCGTGAAAATCCTACTCTGGTGCACTATCACGATAGATATGATATCTCATAAAAGGCATATTGTGGAGACCTAATATCGTCTCGACGATATATATCGTCATATCGCCCACCCCTAGTTTAGTTCAAAACGCAAGTGACCCAAACCCAAATGTGCCTATTTTTACTTTTATTTTGTAGTGTGGATTGAAATAACTAATCCTTTTGAGTGTCTATAGGCAAAAGTGTTTATAACCCAACTCTTAGGCAACCCAATTTAAGAATTAGCAAATGTGATTATTTTCTGGAAATTATGTAAAATGATGTGCTAATTTGGATGGAAAGTTGACTATAGAAAGGGGACATACACAGCCCTATATGAAGACTGTAAATAAAGAAGACACATTCTGCTCCATTTCAGGTTCAAATCAGTATTTTGGTTAGCTGGCCAGCTCTGTTGTGATTTGTCAACTGCTTAGAGATGTCCCGCCCCTTAGCCTATCACATACAATGAGTTGTAGCGCTAGCCAATAGAAGCGCAAGTGTTAGAACGTGATGTCATTATGTTCTGGAAGTTCTGGAAGCAGATCTTCCTTGAAAAAGAGATCTATGATATCAAGGGACAATCTGGATAAATAAAGGTTTGAAATGAAATGAAAAGGAGTCCAATGGAGGCGTTTCAGGCAGGGGGGATGAGGGGTGTTTAGCCTTTGCAGACCATTTACATGCACAACAACCTATAACACACTACAGGAAAGGGAAACCCCAAAAAGCAGAATAGGGCCTCTTTAGACAAACTGTTGGGACCTTGCCTGTTAACACAACAAGCTAATGTATGTTCAGTGTGTAGTACAGTGTTGGGTTTAAATAACCAATAAAGCCTTCTTCTCACCTGTGGTCCCGGAGGTGGTCCTGTCTTCTGAAGGCCTTGTGGCAGATGTCACAGGTGTACGGCCTCTCGTCCGTGTGCGTCCTCTCGTGGATCAGGAGGTTGTAGGATTTGGTAAAGTGGCGACCACAGAACTTGCACACAAACTCTTTCTTGGTCTTGGACGGCAGGCGGCCTCGGCTGGACTTGCGCTCGGGGGAGGAGAGCTTGGTCAGGTCCAGGTGAAGTCCGGCGGAAGTCTGGTGGAGAGATGAAGCCTGAGCGGCGCCCCCCCCCATGCTCAGGTCCTCCGCCTTCAGGGGGTCCTCCTGGGTGGCTGCGGCCGCCAGGTTGGCAAAGTCAAAGCGGGGTTTGTTCTTGGAGCTCTGAAACAGACCCGTTGAGTCGTGCTTGGGCTCCAGCAGGTGGGGGAACAGGGGGAAGGAGGCCATGGAGGAGAAGTGGGCGGGCAGCTTGGAGACTGTGCAGCGGGGCAGGGCGAGGTGGGGGTAGCCCAGGGTCCACTGGTGCAGCTGGATAGCGTGGAGGGCGCTGAAGCTGTAGAGGCTCTGGAAGTGTTCGGCCGGCAGCTGGAGGCCCGTGGAGCTCTGCAGGAGGGCGTAGTTGGCCAGCTGGAGCGACGGGTGCAGGGGGACCGGGGCTGGCAGGGTCTTGCTGCCCATGGCTGCTACCCAGAATCCAACAGAGCCTTCTGGAAGAAACACAAAACATTAGCAGAGAAAAATATGCAACTGTCGGGCCAAGTGACATCGATATATTTCTAGTGCTGTCAAAAGTCAATTCATTGAAGATGACCAGGAGTTTCTGCACACACACACAGATACACACGCACACGCACGCACACACACACACACACACACACACACACACACACACACACACACACACACACACACACACACACACACACGTAGATATGGTGTAACTACAAGAAACCAGATTAGTGTGACAGGCATCAGGCAGGAATTCAGATAACTCTTCCATACAGGCTTTTAAAACCACAATTCTCCCCTCAGAGGGGTCCTTACATTTTACAGAAACTTTGCTTGCACACTTAAAGTAAATAATATCCTACTTTTACATTTTTTTTGCTGCAATTTGGCCCTTCATAGTTTTTATTGGTCAGATAGTCTACAGATGTTTCTCTTTCTCAGTCAACTTGTATATATTTAACTTTGTAATTCAGTTTTATTTTCTATTTTGAGATGTTTCTATTTTATGTTTTTTCATTTTCTACTTTTTTTATTTTCAAATGATGTGCAATGTCAAAAAAAAATTGGGATCAATAAAGTATTATATTACCTCAAAATAATTGTTGGAAAGATTTGTGTTGAGTATGGAGCTGGGGTGTGTTTGTGAAGAAATACTCCTGGCATGTATCCCCTGTGAAACCCCAAACAATCATTTCTAGATTACTGCTTGTGTTGGTAGCCTATAAGGAAAGATGAGAATTCAACTGCTATTTTTTCTCAAAACACTTAAGGTCGTGGCTTGGACTGCAACTTGATTGAATCCATACAAAGACATGGCCCCGCCTCTGCTACTCACTACTGTAGCATGGTCAGTAGCTACTGCTACTGCTACTGACCATGCTACAGATGTTAGTGCAAAATCTACAGCTCCTCTACCACAACCATCAGCAACAAGTGGACATGGAGAATTACTTGAACTACATGTTGCTAAATCCACGCGGGGCATAAACAGAAGGGCAACCATGGCAACCATGCTGGGGGGGTCTTCTTTGCTGCTTTTGGTGTATTTTGTGGCAGAAATACAGCGCCACTTACAGGCCCGACATATGTACCACAGCGTCTCCAGAGCTTTCGAGCGGTCTCGTGTGAACGGAAACCTTTTTGATATCGTATTCGGTTCGTTGGCGTTTCGTATGCGTTTGCGTGTAAATGTGGTCTGAGTGGAATGTCTTTCTGGCATTGACACGCACACAGAGACACATTCAAGTCAGACAGAGAAATAGTAGTGTGTGTTTTTTTTGTATGTGATTGCGTTTGTTTTTGTATGTGTGCCTCTGCCTGCAAGTGTGAGTATGCCTCTGTTGTGTGTGTGGGTGTTAGAATGAGTCTGTGCATGCATGTGTGCTTCTGATATTGTTTTTGTGTGTGTGTGTGTGTGTGTGTGTGTGTGTGTGTGTGTGTGTGTGTGTGTGTGTGTGTGTGTGTGTGTGTGTGTGTGTGTGTGTGTGTGTGTGTGTGTGTGTGTGTGTGTGTGTGTGTGTGTGTGTGTGTGTGTGTGTGTTTCCAGTAGCAGAGGAGCTGTAAGAGCAGGTTTGATGAGCAGGATAACAATAGACAAAGTGTGTTTGTCTGAGGCTCACAGGTGACGGTGTGCTCACGCACGCACACACGCACGCACACACACACACACACACACACACCTCTCACCTCTCACAGACGCTGCATTCCTGCTCACCATCAGGGTTAAGTTTAACTTCAGAAAGAATGATGATACTTACATCGGGTTACTTTACAGTCCCATTCTCAACTACTGTATACTTTTACTCTAACACATCTGAGAGGGAGATTGTTAAATACAGTTTTTGGTGTTTGAAGATGTTTGAACACCACTTTCAAATATATATTAGAAAGGTAATTATGGCCTGTTTAACTCACACGAGCTCTAAGCAGTCATTCATAAAACTAATAATGCACAGATGTTTCTTTTTAAATCTAACCAGGTATTTAAATTTTAAATTGGGTATTAAAAAAAATTAAATTAAAACATTTTACTTTTATGTATCAAAA
>NW_011335098.1:0-5208 GCF_000735185.1 Notothenia coriiceps | reverse complement strand
AGGTATTTAAATTTTAAATTGGGTATTAAAAAAAATTAAATTAAAACATTTTACTTTTATGTATCAAAACTACATTTCTAGGGACGTCCATAACAGCCTGGACGTTTTTTTATTAATTTAAAACAGTTAATATAACTACATATGCATAAAGCATTTACATTTGTCCACTTTCCAGTTGAAAAAAACGAGTTAAATTATATTAAAATAATACAAATAAAATAGTGATAATAATGATAGTGATGAATATATCCTAATCAGAAAAGTCCTACTTGTAATTTTAGAGAGTGATAAAGTAATCAGAGTAGTGCAGTGTTAGAGCTGAGGGAGAAGCTATCTGTTATGTTTTGCAATAACCACTGTTCATATGCAACATACACTTGATTTTAAAACATTGCTTTAACTGGCTCCCTCAATGTATACACTCACAAACTTATTTAAACTTCTTATTCTTTTTTACCATCAATGTTTACCATTTAATATTTTACTGTACTTTATTTGCCTTTTATCTGTTGCTGTTGTCGCTGTAAATTTCCCCTCTGCGGGACAAACAAATATTCTGATTATAAGAATTAAATTGAAAATGAAAATTGTTCTTGCTTTCAGTTTTTCTGTTCTTGGCTCAAATCCATCCCATTGTCCTGAACATGATGGTACAGACGGAGCGTTTACACTGAGCAGCAATAAAGAGGATGCCTGCGACCTGGCCATGCAGGGAAGGGTCTGTAACGAGGACCCCCGGCCCCATGTAGTGCGCTCCTTTCTGATCATCAAGCTGAAGTAATTGACTTATAGTTAAGGGGTCATTAGAGATAAGCGCTGCGCCGCTGAGCGCTCCTCACCTTCTCCCCTTTCATGTCTGCATACCAGGGGCCTCCAAATCCAAACAGCCATGTGGCCCTTTAACTTCAGCGGACCCTGTGAGATCTGACGCCTCCGAGGGCCTCGCTGTGACGACTGACGCTTCTCACCTCGGTGTGAATGCGATCAGACCGGCTGAGATACACATGTGGGCCCCAGGTGTTTACCTCTGCAGGACTGAGCAGGTTTTATAGCGAATTAGCTTTTAGCGACGTGCTAATTAACAACTCACAGCGGTGTGTTTTGTCAGCTGATTCCAGTCGTTTGTGACTCAGTACATTTACATGGGACAATTATCTTTCAACTTCTATGCCTGAAAAAAATAGAGGGTGTGTATCCCTTTATACCCTTCACGCATGTCTTCCCCTTTATCTCCCCCTAATTACCCTGTCAAATAAATGCAAATCTGGGCCAAAAAAAAACATTTTAATTGTTGAAATTAAGGCTGCAATAAAAAACCACGTAGGATAATAATGAACAATTCCACCACTTAACTAGTTAACCACTAGTAACATGTAAGTAACAACACTACCGTTGCACAGGGGGTAAAAAGGTGTCGAGGGTCAGCGGTTCGATCGCCCCCTCCCTCCCCGCAGTCAACTTGTCCATTAATCCGAGGGCAAAATACTTAACCCCCAAATTGCTCCTGAAGGCATCCAATCCCAATTTTTTATCGGAATATTGGGGTTAGCTGCATTTTATATATTTCAATTTCAGACGTGCTTATATATCCATGGTTATAGTTAAAACCAGTTGTTCTCAATTAAAAAAAATTATCAAAAAAAAAACTCACCTCGAGTTGCGCCAGTAGGCATTTCTACGGTATTATACTTTGGATACAATATTATGAAAAGATTAATAATAATAAACTGAAACTAAACTGTTTTATTTAGTACTGATTTTTTACTTAATACACTTTTTCACAGTTAAAGAAAAAAGGTTAAATCCAAGCAGAAAAATAATGAACAGAATTAACGTAGTTTGAGGAGGACCTTTTTTTGATTTGTTGAGAACTAGTTTAATCTATGACCATTGATATATAAGCATGTATAATATGAAAATACAAACTAACTCCAGAAATCAGAAAAAAAGTGACAGAAAAAGTCTCCAATGTGCGTAAACATGTTATTGCGGGTATGGTGATAACTTTTGGTGTTTCGTATGAGTCAACACATTTCCAATTTCATACAGCTGTTATTAATATGTTTTACATCTGACGTTCACAAACATGCGCTGAGTTGAGCGTCCTGTAATCTGTCAGCCTGCTCTCTCCTCATTTCTCACTAAGTCCACTAATGCTCATAATGGAACCGGGGTTAAAACCGAGGTCTTTAGGTGTGGTTACATGTTCTGGGCTCTTCAAAATATGAAATATCTCAAGCTGCCAGAAACTTACGGGCTCCGTTCCACATTACAGATTACTTTTTCTCCTTCTAAAATCAAGTTTGTTATTTTAGAGCATGTGTTGTAAGACATCATGTCTGAAAAAGCTTCATTTACAGATAAGATAAGAACAGAAATGACATGATAAGTGCTGATATGTTCAAAAAACAACGGCAAAGAAGCTGCCAATTCCATCAAATCATTTGTAACCGTCAGCAGTGGAATGCATAAGTACATTCATAAAAAACTTCAACTTTTTCTCAGTATCTCCGCTATATGTTACTTTAAAATCACTTTGCGGGACAACTTCTCCTTTGTTACTGTGATTCATTTTTAATAAGTTGTGAAAATATGATATAAATGCATTTATTAAACCACCGTACTAAATAAAGGATTTAAAACGAGCACTATCAGGGCTTTTTTAAACACAATTCAACAACCTACATCACTCCCCAAAACAAATACCTTTGACTACACTTATGGAAAATTAAAATAAATACAGCATAGTGTGGCAGTGAAAGATTCTTCTTCTGTGGTATCTAGTTAGTAAAGTCTTACCATGCATGGCCCCCGCCTCACACACATTCCACTATGATCTGATCTCCAGCCGTCACACCTGCAGCCACACACACACACACACACACACACACACACACACACACACACACACACACACACACACACACACACACACACACACACACACACACACACACACACACACTCTCTCTCTCTCTCTCTCTCTCTCTCTCTCTCTCTCTTGTCTTTATCTTCACATTAATCACAGCGCTTCACACGTGTTAATGAGCTCATGCTCATTAGAGTTTACGATGTGATGCTAGGATCAGCTGGAGGCCTGTTTGGAGCTTTGCTTGTTTAGTTAAAGAAACCATGTCTTCAATTCATTCCTACGCAACATCTGCTGAGGAAAAGTATTCATATGAATGTGATGACCCTGAAAGTTGAATAGGCCTACAAATAAATGTGGTTACCACTAAATATATTTTAATGTTTAAAGAAAACTGGTGCTGGATGTAGTAGCCTACGCTTGTGGTACACCTGTTGATGTACACATTCCTCTAAAACATACAAGATCTCTACAAATTATTATTTAAATATGGAAATATGGAGGTGTGGAAGAAGTTTTCAGATTTTATGGACACTTTGCGTAGTACTCAGATGTTTCACTTAAATAAAAGTAGCAATATTAAATTGTAAAAAAAAACTGTACTCCAAGTAAAAGTCATGCATTCAAATCCTACTTCAGTAACAGTCATCAAAAAATACTTAAAATATTATTAAAAATAACTCATAAAGCATGATGTTCCATTTAGAAATATGAAATCACTGGATTATGATTATTGATGCATTCATGTCTCGATCACAGATGGTAATGATGGATCTCATTTGAATTAGCCTACTTTATAATCTGTTGATGCTATATATTTATTTTTGTAATAATCTTAATTTGTAGAGGAAATAAAGCTGATAGATAAATGTACTGGCGTAAAAAGTGGCTTCCAAAATGAAGTGGATTAGAAGTATAAAGTAGCATAAAATATAAATAGGCTACTTGCTTAAAGTAACTCCAAAGTACTTAAGTACGCTATTTAATTAGGTAAAATATATGTAGGCCTATTTCATTGCACTTCTGTAAATATGTAGTAACAAATGTGAAATGAGTTTGGTTTTCGTTTTGTGGATTTAAAAAGTGAACACTTACCAATAAAATATGTGTTTAAATGTTAAATTGTCCCTGGTCCTGGCGGAGGGTCAGGGTGAGCAGCCCGCGGAGCAGCCTGTGTATCGGGCGGAGAGTCACTGAGACCCTGGCATCGCCGGCATGTTCCTCCGCTGAAACGTCTTCCCTCCGGGGTGAGTGGCTGTGCTGTGGGCGGTGCAGCGTGCTGCTGTGTGGCGGTGCTCAGGGTGCTGTGTGACGGTGCTGCGTTGAGCCTCCTCTGCTCTGCCTCTCCGCGGCCGCCGCCTCTTATTGCGGAGGAGTCCGCCTGAAGAGCCGCGTCACTCCGCCAGCCCACATCCACAGCCCCGCAGGAGACCATCCGTCATGTCGCCGTGTGGAGCGGGACTGTTTGATGACAGCGGTGGAAGAATCCAGAGGTGGAAGGTAGTGAAGTACATTTACTTAAGAACTGTAATTAAGTAATGTACACATTATAGGTACTTTTAGTTTCAGACTCTAACCCCTCCCATTGACAGTAGGTCCTACTATGCGCATAGTAGGCTACTCGTATATTTTACCAAAGTAAAAAAAGTAAAAGTACCAAATTGTGAAGTGAAAATACTCAGTTACAAGTAAAAGCTGGTAAAAGTGGAGCTTATTTACTTTTGACTTTACTTTTTTGTATTCTTCTATTTGTTAAAAACGTGTATTTCTATATTTCTCAACTTTAAAAAGGTTTTTAAATAGCTTCTTGGCAGTGTTATCTAGTTTAAGTGTTATTTTCTCTTGTCCGCAGCAGTAGGCCTATATATTAATTAAAATGAGCTCCACATTTACAATCTGTAATGAACACCTTTTGAGCCTGTGACACGAGTTTCCCCCATCATCCAAACCCATCAATTTGAGTAAATTGTCCCCTTGAAAACCGTGACTGAACTGATTTTGGATATTTGTACTTTGATAACCAATAATCTGCCCTTCAATGTTGACAATTTTCTAGATCTTCTCTGGGATTCTTCAAGTCCCGCCAAATTATGTGTGACGTCATTGCGGGCACAGCGCTCCAGCTGCACCGTTCAGGATCCCAGCATCTGCATGTAAACGCACGATGGGGCACACAGCAGCAAGCTCAGACAGCGATGACAGTTTAATTTTGAACGTGTCTGAGAGCTCATATGAGGCTGCAGGATCGGTTTATTTTGTATCTGTTAGAAGTTTAGGAATTACCGTAATTTTCGGACTATAAGGCGCACCTGAATATAAGCCGCAGCAGCTAAATTGAA
>NW_011335097.1:6423-12692 GCF_000735185.1 Notothenia coriiceps | reverse complement strand
AAGAGTAATAACAGCACCGAGGTTATCATTTACTGGACCGCTCGCTTCCCTCAGCCGATGAAGCCCTGGTTTTAAAAAAAAGTCAATAAAATGCTCTGTGCCTCGAACACGCACAATCTCCTCGTGCTGCTATAGAAAGAGAGGCTTTCTGAGAGTTCAGATAAGAGGGAGTAAGAGAGGGAAGGCGGGTGAGGTAGGGAGGGGTGACGGGTTGAGAAGAGATAAGCTGCATAGTGAAGCCAACATGCCAATAAAACAACGGAGTGCCGAGTTTATGTGCTGTATAGGTGTTGTGTGTGTGTGTGTGTGTGTGTGTGCGTGTTACCTGTTGATGAGGGGGAAGATGGACACCACCAGGTAAACGGAGGGATACCACTTCAACGGTTTGATCTCCTCGGCCAAGGAAACCTGGAGGAGAGAAAAGTGACTGCTGAGAAACGTGATACTCACATCAACACCCTTGTGTCTCTCCCCACACACACACACACACACACACACACACACACACACACACACACACACACACACACACACACACACACACACACACACACACACACACACACACACACACCTCTCTCTCACACACACACACACACACACACACACACACACACACACACACACACACACACACACACACACACACACACACAGGGACTTAACTGGAAGATCGGTGCACTGAGGCAAACAACAAAGGCCAATTAAACCCTAATAAAATATTAACCTGCTGATAATACGCAATATCCACACAGTTATGAGGAGAAACGGGGATTCCAATTAAACTGGTAGCCAATACTAATGCCGTAATGTGAAGGGGGGGGGATGGATTCAATATCTGGTGGACGAGCGGGCAGGAAGACGGAGAGATGCGGCAGCAGCAGCAGCTCTAAGCCGAGGAGGGGGAGTGCTTTTACAAGCCGTTATCTAATTCCCCGGGGAGGAGGACTCTTGCGCCCGGAAGAGGCTGAGAAGCGCGGCCCCTGGATCGATTTTCCGTGCTGTGCTGTTTTTCCACCCCTCCTCCTCCTCCTCCCCCCCTAGGCTAGAGCGCAGGAGCAGCGCAAAGCCTCCCTCCCTCCCTCTCTTTCTCTCTCTCTCTCTCTCGCTCTAACACATAAAGTGGAGGCCAGGAGGCAGGCCCACGAGCTCTGGTCTCTACCCCCACATGCTGGAAATTAATTACTCACCAGAAAGACCCCGAGGCGTGCAAGCTCTAACGCAGGCCTTTTAAACAATTCAAATGAAAATCACGAGAGCTCCCCGGAGGTATTTCTTCATTTGTGTGTGTGTATGTGTGCACGCACGTTGAATATGTTGACAATAAGAGCCACATTTTCACCGTGTAACGTACCCTGGCTGTATGTGAACAGAACTCGGTCGTGTTTCCACATCACAGCCGGTTACAGCATAAACCCAAAGGGAAGCATTAGGCTTAGCCCTATTAATGTTTATCATGATGGGGAGCTCTGACATCACCGGACATGTTGAGCTCTGCCTATTGTCATCTTAAGTGTGTGTGTGTGTGTGTGTGTGTGTGTGTGTGTGTGTGTGTGTGTGTGTGTGTGTGTGTGTGTGTGTGTGTGTGTGTGTGTGTGTGTGTGGGGGATGATTGTGTCATTGGAACAGAGGAAAAGGGCAAGCCGCGAGCCTGAAGGATGCTAAGTGGAAAAGGAGATTTGTGGGTGTGTGAGCCACTGCAGAAATTGTGTTTTAGAGAATGCATGGAACCAGTATCTCAGATGAAAGTTCGGTGAGGTGTAGAGGCAGGCATTTGAGGAATTTCAATGCCCAAGAGACAGGATGTGGAAAAGGAGGAGGAGGAGGAGGAGGAGGAGCGCGGCTAAAGAGCCTGGTGTTTTTAATCACAGTCCTCCCGTGTCAGAGGCCCCGGCGCTGCTCGGGAAGCAGAGGGGAATGAAACCGTAATTATGTGCGGCGGGCACTGCGGTCCCAACGTTAATGACGCAAGCTAGATTACAGACGGTTATCGGGAGCAACCCATCCCCTTTACCACCCACTGTACTACTCACCCTCACTCGCGGAGGAAAGATACTCTAAGAATAACAGCATCAGGTTTCATCGTCAAATTCAAGGACTTTTCAAACTACGTATTCTTTGAGTGAAAATGACAGACCAGTGATCATCATAAGGGGTTTTCTCATGGTTCATTTGGATTTATACAGAAACATTTTTTAAATGACCAATTTGACCAAAAAGAGGCTTTACAATTCTACCCATACGGAGGATGTAATGAATGAAGTCGTTTAGGAAAGAGATTAAGAGTATATTGGTAAATTGTATTTTGAGAAATAAGTAATTATATGCGTTCATATAATTGTTTTGACAACTGCTGTATCGAGCTTTAAAAATGTTTTCTTTTTTTGTATTGTCTTTGCATTTTTGCCTTTATTGATTGCAAAGCTGGAGATAGGCAGAAAACCAGGGAAGAGAGGGGAGAACATGCAGCAAACAAATAAATAAAAGGGGTAGTGGTCTGCATTAATGACTCATTCTAAGCATGCATTCGCTCTGCCTGGTGTGCTGCAGGCACCCCCCTCTATCTCAATTTTTAAACTTAATGAAAAAAGCATCCTCCTGTTCAATTTCCCAAATTGGGATCAATAAAGTACCATCTCATCTCATCTTATCTTGCCTTCATTAAATGTTTTCTACGTCTAATACAAGCTGAGCAGTTTTCTTTTTCTCCAATATCCATTTTTAAGCCAACATGGACAAGAAGTCCTTTAGACAGCTAAGCAAACTCAGGGATGAGCTTTGGTCAAATTGAAAGCTATAAAATGGCATAATTGGCGAGATTGTTCTGGCTGGAACTAAAATGCCCTATTTGAATTATTTTCCATAATCCTTTCTTAAAATACCTTAAATACACAATTTCTTTTTCTAAAAATCGATTTTCAGGGACGGTTAAAACCCAAAAGCAACCTGTCAAGCAACCAGAAGTACTGCTGAGGACTCCAAACAACACATACCTGACAGCTGGGAAGTGGATCTCTACAAAAGGAGTTGTATGTGTTTTGTCAAAGCCACATGTCGTTTTGGAGAGCCCTTAGGAGACAAACCCAACTGTCCTTGCAGCTTACTCAGAGTAAAGAAGTACTTCAGGATGTTGGTGACATATAAAAAGTGAAATCTGGCACATTAATGACACACACATGCAGAGGCAGCACTCACCAAGAATCAAGGCTACACACACACACACACACACACACACACACACACACACACACACACACACACGAGGGGGATGGTGCCGGGCTGAGTCAGAGAGAGAGATAAAAACAGGATCGAGAATGGCGTACGCAGAAAACCACATGTGTGACCACACAAAACATGAGAAGCGTAGATATGTGTGTGTGTGTGTGTGTGTGTGTGTGTCCGGCATCCATGTGTACAGTAACAGAGAACATGTGAGGCGCAGAAGGAGGGAGATGTGGCGAAGTGAATAGAAATAACCAGAGCCAGCGGTCTTCAGAAACCCAGCAGGAATCGCTTTCTCTAGTTTACACCTGCTGCTAAACACACACACACACACACACACACACACACACACACACACACACACACACACACACACACACACACACACACACACACACACACAAGTAGACACCTCGCATTGTGACTCAAGGCAAAGCTTGTGTGGATCAGTAAACAAACACCCTGGGAAGATAACGAACAAGCAGCTCGCTGTTTACTCTTTGTTGCTACCCGACGGGACTGAGCTGCTGTGTGAGCAGTTGTGCAAATGTCTTTAAAGGTGTGTGTGCGGCCTGACTTAAACACCCTCTCCTGAATATCCCCCTCGCTGACCTGCGCTGCTGCAAGACCTCATGGTGTGTGTTTGTGTTGTCATGCATGACCGCAAACAAATTGCCCGGGACACACAGAGATGTGTCACAATCATGTGACTGACGGACCTGATAACTGCCAACACAAGTTATGGACGTCATTACTCCGGGGACACACACACACACACACACACACACACACACACACACACACACACACACACACACACACACACACACACACGAGCCAGGGCTCGCTGGCTTGGCAAGCACAATCGGGGAGGCTGTTGTTGTTGTTTTAAAGCATCGCAGCGCGTGCATAAACTCTCATAAATATTCATGCCCATGAACCTGGCCTGCTGCTTTATTCATGCTGGGTATGAGTACAAGAGTGAGAGAGATGGAGGGAGGGAGGAAGAGAGGGAAAATGAAAGAGAGGGGGGGAAAGAAAGAGAGCACAAAGCAAAAAGGCAGGGAGGAAAACAGAGGAAAACAAGGTGAGCTACTGGGAAAGAGATATACGAGGAAACGGAGAGTGTGATAGAAACCACTGCTGACTTATTTACACTCTGTGCAACACATAGCAATTAGCCCACATGAGCAGAGAGTGGGTGTGTGAATGTTGCTGACACACATTCATGCACACACACGTCACTTGTGAGGGCTACGCCAGTTCAGTGTGCAGTAATTACATCTGCCACTTAGGGGCAGCATCTACATAACCTTAACCCTAACCCTAACCTGCCCCCCCCCCCTCCCAAACACACACCTCTCCCTGCGGGGTGGAGGTGTAACACTAGAGCAAGGGAAGGAGGGGTGAGGTAACCTAAAGCAAGACTGCACCTTTTCAACTGTTCCTCAGTAAGGCTGTGACTCTGATCACCTCTGTGGAGGGTGCTCGGTGGATTGCAGCGCTTTACATTTTAATTATTGGTCGTCTCCATATTCATGCACCATGCGTGGGCGGGTAAGGGTGAGGTGTCTTTCTGGAGGACACTTGAACAAGATGTCTGTAGAATAGCCAGATAAAGACTTAAAGAGGAAATACTTTCCAGAACCAGAAAGAATTGGATTATTTATTTAAACATGTTTTCCAGCTATTTAGTACTGCGCTTCCATAAAGTGTACGGACCTATGTGAGACACATTTCAAACAGCAGAGGCCGAGAGAACTTGACATTTAGTCCAAAGTACGGGTCAAACCCTCTGTAACCTACATTTACCAAATGCGACCCATAACATATTTTTGTTAGACCCTCTCTGACCCGTGTTGACACACTGAGTCTCCCTGACCTTTAGCTGCCAGCACTCTTTGTCACAATGGCGTCTGACAATTTCTAGAACTTTCTGAAAGTTTAACATTCACACCATGATAAGCCAGCTGTGTGGAGGTGAGGAAGTTCTCTCTCAGGCGTCCATTTTTAATCCTTTCACAACTTTTTCTGTTTTCCGATTATTTCTTTCCTCATGTCCTGTTACTCAATCTGACTTCTTTAGGTATTCATATATTTGGCCGGTAACTTTTTTAGTTCCCTTGTGTTTCAGTAAGGTCAGGAGCAAAACAGACAAGCTCCAAAATTTAAACACGTACGCATACTCACGCACCCACATTTAAATAAACATGCACAGGCACACACACACACAGTGGGAAGCGTAGGTATCACAAGGTCAGATTGCTCCCCGCTGTTTGACACCTAACAGCGTGCGAGCATAAAAGCTAATCCCACACACACACTAATCCTCACGCTCGTGTGTATGCGTGTGCATGCCTTGAGTGTGTGTTGATACATCTGACAATGGGACAAAGCTTTACCTTTCGTCTCTCTCTCTCCGGGTTGAAGGTTCCCAACCATGACTGCATCTGTGCATAAAAGACACAAAATGGGAAGAAAAGGTGAGGGCACTTACTTTGGCCAACAACAACAACAACAAGAAGCAGAATAGAAATATGATCATTTTAATATGTTGTTTTTTCCTACAGAGTTTCCTGAGGTCTAGAGGCGAACAGATATGACATTGGCTATCACTCCAATGCTGAATCCCTCCACCTTATTACACATCCCTGCAAGAGTTTCCTAATTCACAGCAGAGTGCAGAGCTTAGATGCAGAGGGGAGCACTTAGACAGCTCCCAGCATCTCACAAAAAGAGGGTATTGATCAGCTTCAGCGCACACAATGTGACATGAGGAAGAAGATGAAAAGGCAAAAGGGTGCGGAGAAAAGAGAGACCTTTTTTGAAGAAGTGTTAAAGAAAAAGGAAAAAGTGGAGCAAACATGGCAGATCTGAGATCTCCGGAGAGAACGTGGGAACACTTTTCGCTCTTCCTCTGTCTCCTCTCTCAGGGGAATGCAGGGAAAATGTCAACAGCCACGCGCAGGGAAATAGACACACACTCACACGCACGGTCACACCCGTGCACAAGACTAGGACTGGTAATGGTGGGATAGGGGCGGGGG
>NW_011335097.1:0-6406 GCF_000735185.1 Notothenia coriiceps | reverse complement strand
GGGGGGGGCGTAGGAAACCAGAGGGTTTATGTAACCCAAGACTTCATAGAGAAATCTCTGGAGGCCCAGAGCTTCACACACAAAAAGAGGCAGCTTTGCGCTCCTCTGTTCTGCAATTTATTAACTCAATGTTGCCATGGTTTCACCGCACTGACGTGATTGTCCTTGTGAATCTATGCGTGACCGTGGTGTGCTTGTGCAGTGCAAGACAAAAAACAGCCATTCGGTCATTAAATGAGTTCCAGAGCACCACCTCCCATCCAAATGAACAACCTAAGAGGAATATAGTCAGGCTTCGGCCAGGTCTCCAGTGTGAGTACCTGCCGTTTGTTGCAATCTCTTTTAAGGATGTGCCACCTGAAGTTGAGCAATTCAGACAGAAAGTATTGATGCGTGAGGCTTAGGCAGGAAGGATGTACAAATCACATTCATAAAACAAACAGCACCACACACTCAGACCTCTCTGTCGCGCCTGATAATGACTCATTAGTTTTCAAATCCTCTATTTAGTATGAGCTCACACTCTCCCTCAGAATGTGTCCGTGTTCCTCTAAATAATCCTGTTGTAAACAGCGTGGACTTGGTAAACTAATGAGGTACGGAGTAGTTTTCCGACCCCTATCCTCCCCCCGCCTGTCTGTGGAAAGCGGAGAAACTTCTCCGTCCAGCTCACATCCCGCCTCCTCGGCTTTATCCCTTTTCCCGATGCGGCGCCACCTACCCTGCTTCCAAAGCTTTTGAAACTCTTTCAAGTGAGACAGCCTGCAGCTGAAAAGAGATAAGGCTTGAGCTCTTCATAAATATGATAGAGAAAGCAAAACGGCAGACTGAAGAGGGGGAAGAGGCACGGGAGGAAAATGATTGGGAACGGGAAACTGAGGGTGGATAGAGACAGAGACAGATGGAGCTGGAAAGGAAAAGAGAGGCAGAGGAAAGAAGAAAGGTGGGAAACAGAGATACAGAGAGACAGGAGGGTGAGGGAGAGAAGGCTGAATACTGTGAGCTGAATGAGTTATGAGATGTAGGTGGCAACGCGGCTACATTCAATTCATCCTCTTTATCACATTCATGATGAAGCGCTGTGTAGTCTCTGTCCCCTTCCCCTCCCTTCAGCTACCTGAAGTCATGTGTCTGCAGCGCGGCTAATCTGTCACACCCACTCATCGCTGTCTCTCCAGCACAAATAAAGAATACTTACATGCACGGTTTTAATATATTGTGAGACTGTGGTGAGTTTCACCTGATTATCCATTACTTTTTTGGTATACCAAAAACCCCACAGACATATTGTTGGAGCGCGAGTCAGCCAGCAACCTTTCCGCTGGCAGTACGGCCACACTGTGTTGTCAGATGAGGGGAATGAAAGCTATGCAATATTTTAGGAATGCTCCCTCTTGGCTTCTACTGTGCCCTTACAATTGAACATAACACAAGAGCTATGAAGAGGAGAGGAGTTAAAGCAATAATTAAATTCATTATCGACACACATTTTATGAGAAGTTGGAATAAGTGAAAGGTGGATATTTAAAAAAATGTAAGCCAGCTATAGAGTTTCAATTAGACTTTGATGCACCCCTTTGAGATGAATTCAATAGAGTACATTTGAGTAAATAAGGAGCAATAACTATGATTCAGAGTCTCAGCCAGGACTGTGTCCACCACCATTTTAACATGCAGAAGGTAGCTAGCAATGCAAACATTTGCAACAATGCTGACAGAGCTCAGAGTAAACCAAAACAAAGAACAAAGAAGTTCATATCACAACGCACACAGAGGAAGAGGGCTTTCATTGTCTAACCAGGTAGACATTACTCCACAATATATTACATTGCATATACAGTGTAGATGTCTTCTACTATAGTAATCTTCTGAGTGTGAAATAATAGAGCTTCCAAATGATTATTGACTATCAGAGTTGCATTGTTTCTTCTTCCATGCATGGACAAATTGTCCACCAGAGCCCACTCCCAACCATAACATTATATTTCAAACACAGAAAATGTTTTCAAGGGATTTGTCTTGACTCTTGTGAAAACACACAACACACATCAAACCTGTCTGAGCAATCAGAAATGTCAGCTTGTACTAATGTCACATTTCTAAAAGGTCACAATGCACTTGGATTCAGTTAAACTGCCAGTGTTGTGGACGGCTACCGACTGCACGCATGTTGAGCACTCACCCTCGCATTGGCCACGCAGATTATCCTGGCGTAGCAGCAGATCATCAGGAAGATGAGGCTGAACAACGGCACGTACCATCTGCAAACGAACAAACACGAGCAGGTCGTAAAGGAACTACAAATGAGCAATGTTATACAGTGTTATTACAAGAACGTTTGATTTACTGTGGCTTGCTTATAGTCTTGGATCAGGAGGAGGAAGGGGAGGTTTTTGATAAGTCTTTTAGAATAAAGAAAATGTCAAATGACGAAAAAAAAAACTGGATTTAATTTGTTTCTTAGCCACGAGTAGAGTGTCATATACCCTAATGGAATTTATACTATGATAGGATGTAATAACATACTAGGTCCAATGTTTAAATATTAGCACTGTCTAAACCGATTATAGATACAACAACATTTAATAAGATTTCCTCTGCGGCAATGCAATCTGAGAAGGTTGTTATTGTTAGATATGATTTGGACCTGGACCAAAGCAAATTCAGATGTTTATGCAAAACCCTTGTTACTCAGCTTTTATATTATCTTGTATCTTGATTTTAAACATGAATCATTCCTCATTTCATGCACTCATGCCACAAGCATCCATTAAGGAATGTTTATATAAAGGTTACACTGTTCAGACGGTGTAATCTTTGCACCATTTTCCTAAATAGCTGATTAATAGATGACACATAGTTTGTGCATAGACAGCAAAGAGTAGAACAGGCCTGACTCAGCACACGGACCCTGCTGCTCATAGTTTCAGTGAGAAGATAGAGAGGCACACAAAGAACAAAAGATAATGCCAGTCAAGTCGCAACACCGGAAATGCGTGACATTCCTACGGGATGAAGGGTTGACAATCGAGGGAGGCGCGGCGGAGAATAACATGTCAGGTATTTCTAAGCGAATGAAAGCGAGCGAGACGAGCGAGGAAAACAGTGGAGAAGGATTTATTGGAATGGCAGCCTTGTTTTATGCAACCTCTTGGGAGGTGATGTAAGCTCGGAGGAGTTTCAACCTCTCCCTGTTATCATGAAACGGGCCTTTGTCTCCCTTTGATAGACAGGTTCCTGGCCACCACGTCTCTGTTCAGCCTCGGTAACTCTGAGCAGTCGAGACCAAAGACCTCCTGAGCACCTGGCACTGGCAGGGAGGCGCCGGCCAAATGCACCTACGTGATAATCATATTATATTGTGCAGAGGGAGGACATCAAGAGTTACCACGGGCTTGAACATGACCTAGAGGAAAACAACTGACATTCAAAGCAGAGAGAGTGAATCTGCGTCCGAACCATAAATACAGGCACACATGCTTTCAAAACTAAATGGATTGGGAATAAATGTCCAACACTCTGCTATAAACGGCAACTTTAAGCAGGATAAAAAAAACGAAAAATAGTGGGTCCTTGGCCTAATTTAACTTCGTCCACACTTGTTTTTCAAGCCTGGGGGTCCAGAAAATCCTGTGTGGAATTAAACTTTTTATTGGCAGGGGATTCTGAGATGGTAGGCGTTTTGTTTCACAGCAGAAAACAGGGAGAGGGAAAGGCTGCTTGACACATCGTGTTTCTTCATGTCTTGTAGGGAACATCTATATACAAAGAACACCCTCTTTGAACACGCGTGTATGTGCGCGTCCACGCAGGTTCAATAATGGCACGGGACAATGATGAAAGCGTTTCAGGGGAGACCTGCGCGAGCGTCACCTCAGTGTGATTTAATAACCCAGCTCTCCGGAATAAACAGGGTCCAATTACGCCAGCGCACGTCCCGTTAATGATGGAGAGACGAGGTGGGGGGGGAGTAGGGCGGGCTGGTGGAGAGGAGAAAGGAGGGGGTGGCCTTTTTAACGATAGCGTGGGGGGGCTGCGAGGAAGAGAGAATGACGGGCGGCAGCTACAAAGTGCTCTAATTAGCATGATAATGATCTGCCATTAGAGTCCGCTGTGCTCTACAGCTGAGCACTACCCAGAGAGAGAGAGAGCGAGAGGGAGAGAAAGAGCGGAGGGGAGAGAAGACTGAGTGGGCAGGGGAGGATAAAAGTGAAGACAAGAATAGAGGTGAGGATGGAAAAAGGTGGATGCATGACAGCAGATTGTGGGTCAGGAACAGGAAGAACAAAAATAAGAAAGAAGCAGCGGGTGATTAAAAGACGGGGAGAGGGATACGTTTGCAGTGAGAATAAAAAGCCGGCTGCAGCCAGGAGAACGACTATAGGGAACGACGGAAAGAGGGATTTCAAGAGTGAGCAAGGATGGAAGCCTGAAACTGGCAGGAAGAAAGATCGTCACAAACAGATTCAATTTCTCTGCCTCGGCCTGGCCCTCCCTCCAGCAGCACTCTGAAGTAAAGAATGAGGCCTGGATGAAAGCAGCTTTAATTGAAGTGCTAGTAGGAGAAGAGAGAACTATAGGGACCCGACTGTGCGGGTTAGTGCTCGACTTGGACAAACAAGATCCTACTGCTGAGAAAAAGATCACGATCTACCTGTTCAACCACTCAGACAGGGAGGACACAAGCCGAGGGAGAGAGAGGGAGGAGGAGGCACAAAGGCCAGGAAGAGCAGGTATAGGGCGTCACCACATGCACTAATGCAAAAGTTAAAAGGAAAATAGATTATAGCCATGCTAGTGACTGTGTGAGGGTGTAGTCTGGAGTTAAATGTTAGTTTCAAAAGGCTCCCAATTGCAGTTTTACAGAGTTTACGAATTGCTTTGGTATGCAGTCCAAAAACAGGATACAAGGCAGTGTAAACAGCGCAGCAGAAAGCTAAACAGTAAAGGCAAGACACAAAAGGTTGTTTATCAGGAATAATGTTTCATCTGAGTAGTGTTTTTGCATGCTTTTATTAGCTTTTGAGCACTTAACGCTAAGTACAGCTGCGATTGACAAAAATATCAATTGTTTTGTCGATATTTTGTCATAAATATAGAGGTTAAGAATTTAACCTGGTGATTGCACTGATTGAAAAGGTCAAGGATCACCGAAGTTATTACAATCTATTCTGAGAGGAATATAAACGTGTGACCCAAATTTCATGGCAATCCATCTATTCCAGTCCCCTCTCTACTTTGAATTATCTAGTAAAAAGCTTGAAATTCCCCAAAACATTGTCTTTTTTGAAGATATAGCCAATGGTAACCATGAATCTAATCTAAAAGTACAAAAAGTAGTGTCAGTCTATTTTGTAGATTTTATAAAGTTTCATTCATCATTCATCCTCTAGGCAAAATGAATATATGTAATACATGTCATGGCAATCCATCGAATTGTTGCAAAGACATGCAACTAAAAAACTGAAATTCAAACCTTATGGTGTTGCTAGAGGAATAGTCAGAATTCACCAAAGTCTTTATGATTCATCCTCTGTGAAATATGAACGTATGTGCAACATTTCATGACAATCCACCCAATTCATGTTGATATATTTCAATCAGGACCATTAGGCGCTTTCACACCGGAGTACTTTTCCCAGGAACTAGGCCGATAGTTCTTGGGGTTTTGGTTTCACACCAAAAATATCTGGAACTAGAACCTAGTTCGCGCTAACCTTTTCACCCCCAGATAGTCCCTGCTAGAGAGTCAAGCCCCCAGGAAGTGAGCCGGACTCTGAGGAAAATATTAGTTGTGGCCAAACGGCGGTACTACACTTCCGTATCAGTCGCTGGGCACGGAAAGACTTTTTCCCGTTGACTAACATTGGGAAAGAGACGTCTGTAAATCGTTGGATAATTTATTTTAAACTAAATAAACCACCCAGTATGAACATTTGTATAGGCCTTATTAAAAACATTCGGTCCTCAAGTTGTAAAATGTGCTAATAACGTTATTCTGAGAGTTATTTTCCTCTGTTATGAACTCGGATCCAACCCACGGGACTGCGCCACAGGGCACGTTCATGTGACCTGTTCAGTACTACATGAGTTTTACTTTTACCCATGGATGCACAATAAGAACGGATTATTTGATTATATGAATACTTTCGTGACGTTTCGCTCTCTCAAAAGTAGGGCCATTTTGTCTTCATGCGCCAATGAGCAACTCTCATAGGAATGTACGAGGCCCCGCCTCCTACGCTGTATCCAGTTCTTATTATACATCCATGAGCCAGAGGCGACTGGCTTCCCTTGCCTCACAATCCAGTCAAATCGCATCAACTTAGTGGTGTAGTGACGCGTCCTAAAACCCGGAAGTAAGCTGCGCTCTGGTTCCCTCGACAAAAAAAGCAAATGGGATTTC
>NW_011335096.1:0-6475 GCF_000735185.1 Notothenia coriiceps | reverse complement strand
TTGTGGACGCGGGCGAAATCGGTATTGTGGTACCGCTGCCCCTTTATTAAAAACAAAAAAACAAGCAAAGATCAAAGTCGACCCGGACGGATCTTAACATGAGCAAAACCACCTATCTAGGCTCGGAGGGCAGAGTGGGGCTCTCGTACGCGCCTTGTGCTAGGGCAGGCGTAGTTGTTTCATTAAAGCAGTTGTTTCTGTACAACGGCCGCCCATGGAGCTGCTGCTGTTCGTACTGTGCGCGCGCCGTGCAGAGCGCGGGGCGGCGTGTGGCAGAGGCGGGCAGGTGCTAGCACGACAGTGCGGGGCGCGCCTTCGGGGGTGAGCTCGGAAAGCGCGCACCGCTATTTCGAATAGACTACTACGACCGATCGATGTCGGGTGTCATTTTCGTCAGTTTTTGTTCACTTTCCTCTGGGTTGAACGCCAGTGTTGGTTAAGAGGAGTAGGAGGTGAGGTGTCGGGTTGGAAGGCGCGAGAGAGACAGGAACGAATGCTGGGTGGAAGACGAGCACCTGGGGCGACAGAGGGCGGAGACTGGAGAGGGAGAGACGGGGAGATTGGAGGAGGGAGCGGGGTGGGCGTGAGAAATGACGTGGGCGGAATGGACATTTATGGTGACAGATGGAGGGAGGGGAGTGTAGCGATTGCGCATGAGATATGCAAACCTTTTCGACACATCGTGTTTGGTCCCATTCTCTGGTTTCATCTGATTGCTCTTTTTGTGAGATGGAATCGGGGTAGACACTTATATTAAGGGGGGACAACCAATTCAACCATCAACTTAGTTGTTAATTAACGATGCATATTAGCAGTTTATTGGCCTACATGGTTCTTAGATATAGATACCTAATATAGAGGTCGAAATACTAGTTTATGGTTATGTTAACAGACTTCGACTTTAAAATAAGGAACATGTTCATTAGATATAAGTAACCTATTTAGGTTATTTGACACAAGTAAGCAGTGTCGTATTTATGGGAGAATGTGCTGATTCGGGGGTGTGCGTGGTTTAGGCCCATATTGAGCAGAGCATATTAAGACCAAAACTCATGTACAACAACTTCCTTACTTGCAATAAATAAGCACTAATTAGAGGGTTATTGAGGAAAAACTCTCAACTAATGGCTTATTACTTGTAGAATATGGTCATGCAGAATAAGGCATTAATAAGTGTTTTATAATGACTAATAAAGAGCCAATATACTGCTAATATGCATGTTAATTAACAACTAGTTGATGGTTAATTCGTGTACCTTGATATAAAGTGTTACCCCTTTTTCTCTTTCCTTGATCATACACAGACTTTAAATTCAACTGAAAATCTTAAACGGCCGAATCACATTTGTTGACAAACGGTCTGTCATAAAAATAGTAACAGCAGCAGTGCAGAAATTACTTTTAACTGAGGGAATTAATACAATTTAAATAGACTACTTATACAATGATATGATGTGCTGGTTGATAATCCTTTTATTTAATTAATATTTCCATAATCATTTACGTCAATTTGTTGCCCTCTTTAAATGTTTGCTCTTTTTTGATTGAGAGTTACTGAAATAAAAGCGCCACTTGTCATACTCACTTAAATGCTAAATGATACCACTTTTAGGATCTGTCTAAAGTAGGACAGCTCTGAGGCTAAGTTAGCTTGATGATAGATTGATAAATTAACATGGGATCATTAGCATAATCAGGAGCTGCGCATCAAATCCTCCCCTGCAGATATGGAGAGTGCGGGCAGAGAATCATGTAATAAGTCTGCCTCTTTCTGTAAACTATTGTAGCTGGGTGCTACATTTGATGAACTGTGAATTAAAGATTAATATGTTTATGCCTGTGCGAAATCAGTGACAGTACATTTCTTTCATGATTAATGAATTGAAATGTCACAAATATTGCAGCAAATGTGGAATGGCAGCTGCACAAGAAGATGTTGCACTGGGGGTCTTTGTAGACGAGTACATGTAGATGTCAGTGAACTGTGGAGGTCAGCACCATCCAGAATCCGGCCGGTGTTTACAGGCTGATTACACCTAACTGTAGCACTTTGGATCTGTTCCACTGGAGTTATAGAGATTTTAGATAGCGGCTCTCAGCCAGCCCTGTGCACGGCTGCTAAATGGATTTAAGAACAGGATGTGATTACAGGATTCTGGCTTCCACAAATTCTTTGTTCAAGTCCTCCTCCTTAACAGAACCAACTGAGGATAAAAAAATTGGAAAACTATATACTACCAATAAGTCAGCCATGTCTCACCAATATTCTGTCCAAGAACTGATTCATTCTGGTAACACACACCTTGTGCTCCTAAAATGATCAATACATTATTGAATTTATATTAAATTAGATGGTTGTTATAACACATCTCCTGCAACGAAAACATTTCCATATTTGGGAAAATCACTTTAGCTTCACCTTCTATATTTATTGTATTGCCAATTTTTCTTGAAAGAATGCTATAATATATCTCTGATCGCTTTAGTGCAATGCAAAACAATATGAAAAATGTGCACTACAGAATTAATGTAAGTAACTGTCAGTGGAATCATTAGTGTTAGACCTGAATAATGCAGAAAAATAGTAGTTTTTAACAGTTGATTTAAGGTTCAAGGGACAATATGGTGTTTTGCTTTAACTAGAGTTGCTCTGTTTAGGCCTTTGATGGATATTATAAGAAATCAATATTGTGCTTGAAAAAACTAAATAAGCCTCAATGAAAGTAAAATGTGCAAATATTGGGTGTGACTTCATTAGATTCGATTGAAAACCTAAACCACCTCATCACTCTTTGATGCACATGTTGCTGCTCTATGATTAGTGTACAGAAACATATGGCAACACATGTTTCCCATTTCAAATTAATGAATAAAGTGAGGACAAAAACATAAATTAATTAATTAAATTTATATATCTCTTATGGGGAACAAGCAGGGCCGGTTCAAACCAATTTACTGCCCTAGGCAAGATTTTAGCTAACCCCCACAGCCTGAAATTATTACTATAGAAAATATAAAGATCAATAGACTATTCAAGGAATACACAATATAATATATAAAGAATACATCTCTACAAAAATATCAATACACTACAAAAACAGAAACGTATTGACATAGGTTACATAAAGAGGACTTCAAATGTATTCAGTATGGTATGAACATGTTTTAATTGGGGGGTGGACTTCACATACTCTAAGGGGGTCCGGGGGTTACATAAAGAGGACTTCAAATGTATTCAGTATGGTATGAATATATTTTAATTGGGGGGTGGACGTCACATACTCTAAGGGGGTCCGGGGGTATGCCCCACCGGGAAGAAATGTTTAAACTATTTAAACAAGTAAAATGCTTCAATCTGGTGCACTTTGAACACCCATATGAAAAATATTGGTTTACATTTTAATAATCAAATAAGTATGCGAACATAATCAATAACCTACCATAGCCACTAACAAATAAATGTAACATATTTTAATTTTGGTTGTTCATTTATATCTTATTTTACCTAGTTAACATTTATTTATTTATGCATCTTTTTTTAATCTCTCTAATTTTAAACGATATTTTTTCTTTACTGTCCTATAGTATACACTGAAATGATTTCAAACCTGTTTTTATTTATCCTTATAATTATAGAGGTGTGCCTTGGAAATATTTGTTTACATGAATTGTGATCAAAACATTTGAGACCCACTGAGATAACTTAGACTAAAGTTAACTATCTAAACTCTCAGAGAGTCCTTTACCTCTCCGTCTGACAGGAGAGGACTCTCCCTCCAGCTTGTTGTAGAACTGCTTCTTACTGTATATCCGTTAGCGCAGATAGCACCAGATGCTAACAACAACAATCCCCGGGACCGGTGTGCCCTCTCTCTCTCTCGCACGCTGGCACGTTCACTCACACTTTGGCTGTGAGCTGCGGGCGCCTGATAAGCCAACATCCCCCACTTTCATCACTTACAGCGCCCATTGTACAGGGCAAATGAAAAGTGTAACCGGGGTGAAAAGGGTGTTACCTTTAATTAATTATGAATGTTGTTAAATCAAGGCCGAAAATTAGGATGAGCCCAAACAGTCAAACCTTTTTTTTCTCCTCCCGGAGCTACCAGCGCAGCGCCTCCACAGATCTGGCGCCCAAGGCGACCATCAACGCCAGTGCTACGGACCGGCCCTGAGTTCATATGCAACTCGTGCACCTGCGCACCAGTTATGTGCAGCCCTGTTTATATTCCCAGTTTGATGCAGTGGTTTGAGTGATTGAATACTTGTTCGGGTGATTTGGGAAGCTGCTAAAGATGTGGTTTGAATGCAACACGAAGAGATTGGTCCATTTAAACGTGTTTTGGACCTGGATCTGATAACGTGTTGATCTCTTCAGAAACAAGTCAAACTGGGTCAGAGCTTCGGTTTGACACAGATATCAAAGAGCTAACGAGTGTGTGTGTGAGTGTGTGTGTGTGTGTGTGTGTGTGTGTGTGTGTGTGTGTGTGTCTGGTGTGTCGCAGCTTCTTTTAGCCACTTAGACCTAGAAAGTAGGGCTGCTCGATTATGGCAAAAATCATAATCACGATTATTTGGGTCAANATCAATAGATTAGATATAAATACCTAATTTTGAATTACTTAGACACAATTAACACTTGTAGTTTCATGTCTTGTTACATAAGAATAGATAATATTTGTTAAGTGTAACAAATATTATCTATTCTTATGTAACAAGACATGAAACTACAAGTGTTAATTGTGTCTAAGTAATTCAAAATTAGGTATTTATATCTAATCTATTGATTCGTGTTGGTGAACACGAAACAATAGATTACATTTCATGACAATAACACGAAATGCCATGAGACTGGGTTGAACTATCAGGGACAGACTGCACACCCCTTTTTCTTTATCTTCCAAACAGGAAATACAATTGCAGTCCAAACTAAATCTGGAGAGAGACCAAAACTCCTTCACCAGAGAGACCCCTCAGTATAATGATGCACATTGAAATATAAAACAGACGTTACATCAAAGTACAGGGGAACATTAGGATGTCCCTTAATGTCCTGATCCAGCCTACAGTATTCTGGTTAGGTTGAAAGGCTGAACTGAGTGTGGTATCTTCAGACATGACTCCAGGTCTGTTTGTGTGGATTACTGTGGTGGAAGCAGGAAGCTTAGTTACCCTGGTGGCTGCAATAATTTAGTGAATTTTCTGTTGGGCTAAAAATAAATTATTATCAAGACAGATTTTTGATTGCATTTCGACATTTTCTCTGCATCTCTGAACATTTCCCCTTCATACACTGTAAGCTTTTCATCCTCTTTGCCAAGAACAAATAAATATTTTTTAGACATTATGACGGGATTCAAATGATGAGCAGATTTAGTCAGACATAAAAAAACAAAAGGCAGCGATAACTTTGCAATAACCTCTTATTGTTCAGGTCGTTATACTGTAGAGGTGTGTTTTCAGAGGGCAAATGGTTTACACAGGAAAAGCTAGCTTACTAAAATTCAAAAGGATGGACGACATTGAACAACAGGAAGGTCAAGTATAGTAGTATGATGAAGTTAATATTGTGCACAAACAATGTGCTATAATTGCAGGGTATATGCAGGAATCCTGAAGTCAAATTGAATACCTTTTAAGACCTTTTTTAAGACCCTTTCCATACATTTTAAGACCTCATCGCCACTTCGAGTTCTAACCGGTTACATTGGCGACACACTTTACCTCACATTTACTATATACAGTATGGATTGTAAGATAGCACAACTAAACAGCTTGTGATAACTCCTTATCATAATTCAGATAGAACAAAGCACAAGAGAATGAATTGTGTGACTAACCCAATGCAAGGTTTATTAGAAAAATAAACCATTAGAAAGATTTGATTTAGGCTTTGTTCCCAAGAGATAAAACAAAAAACGATATATACTGTATGTTAACACTTTTCTCGTTCTTAATATAGACTATATTTAGGGTCGATATGTGTTGACTTTACTTTAAAATAGCAGATCAATGTGACCGGATATAGTTCGGCTTAGTGAACGTGTGTCTCTTCCTTGGAGGAGCAGCATCGGCCGGACTCCGCTGCTCGTTCGTGCAGAGAGTCTGCAGCGGTGCGTGTCAGCGACGTGCAGTCAGGGGAGGCACGGATTGGCCATCGGGAGAGTCGGGACTTAAACGCCGCGGCTTTCTGGCTAGCACTTAGCATTTGGGACCGGACAGCTTTGATCCCAATCGACAATGGCGATTCTAGAGTCTGTGGGGGCCCCTCGAACCAAGCAAGGCAACAAAACTTAAAGTGGACCTATCGTGCTATATTTTAATAATATAGTGTAGGACCATACCTATATAAGGCATATTTAATTTATTTTTCAAAAATACCAAACAGATCATGCATTTTTAGCCATTCCTCATTTCGCTCAATTTAACACTGTCTTTTCATGGGCTGATTTTGTGAGAACAGCACCATCTACAG
>NW_011335095.1:0-7381 GCF_000735185.1 Notothenia coriiceps | reverse complement strand
AAAAAAATGACTTCTCAGACAAAATAATTTTCTCCAGTGTGCCATGGTTCATTAATGTGGTTCAGCGGCATTTACCGACCGCTGCAGTGCTGCTCATCCGCCGGTGTTTAGTCTACCGTTAACTCGCGGCAGAGTTTAGTCTCCCGTTAACTCGCGGCAGAGTTTAGTCTCCCGTTAACTCGCGGCAGAGTTTAGTCTCCCGTTAACTTGCGGCAGAGTTTAGTCTCCCGTTAACTCACGGCAGAGTTTAGTCTCCCATTAAATCACGGCAGCGGCCGCTGTCAAGTCTTCACTGTCTGACTGTCACACAAGCAGCTGATAAATATTCCCCATCCCCATAAGTGAATGTGTGTCAGTCTGAACTGACGCAGTTTGGCATCACAACGCAGTTTCTTTGGTACAAAATGGGTGTTGATAGCATAGCAACCGAAGCTAAACTGACTATCTTGACTATTTGTTGCTATCCTATTGTGGCATAAGCCGTTTTCTACAGGCACATTTTACCGGCGTATTTTTCATTATGATTCTACTTGTGATAGTCGGCCATGAGACATGACAACCTGTGCAGCCCATGTATTGATTCCATCTGATAGCTGCTATAATATAAAACAACACGTCTGCCTGCTCTCCACAATGATCAATGACAGCGAACGGATGGTCAAAGTAAGGTAAACATAAACAGAATCACACGAAGCCTGGTTAGTGTTGCCTGACTTTATAAAGTGCGTTTTTCTGTGTGTGGTCGCGTATCTTTGCTCAGCGCTACCGCTTGTTACAACTTTTATTTGCCGTACTCGCCATGAACTGTTATTGCTCAGGTTAATCTTGCCCCCCTCCGGCGTAAGCGCATAGTATTGGTTCTTGGTGGGCAGCCGAGTGGGGTCAGCTAAGAACCGGTTTTCGCTGCTTAGAGCCGGCTCCGCTGCGGTGGAAACAGGAAGAACCACAGCTTAATCAGGCTCTAGCCCGGAAAAGGCCCTGGAACCGATTTGGTGGAAAAGGGACATTTGGGTGCATGTTAATATAACTTTTAGCCACAATTTCAAATCCCACCATTGTAGCAATGGGTCAGACTGAGGGAGAGAGCTCCAAGCTGCAAACAGCAGATTTGACAATCATTCATAATCATTTCAGCCCTCTACATGTATGTTCTTTTGTGAGTGCTACTTCCATTTTTTAAGCATTTCTGAGCTCCAATTGTCCTGCAGATTTGGACAATGCAACTTCTATCATCGTGATTTCACACACACTAAGAAGATTGATTGATAGTACATAATACATTTTTCTAAATTGTATTCAGTATTACAAATAGGCTTATATTAATACCAAAACAGGCTGTATATCATGATGTATTGAGAAAACCAAGCCATCCTAAGTAATCTCTAATATCCAGCACCCCCATATAGCCAGAATGGAATGATCCTTTCAGTGTTTCCCCTAGGATGGAGTCATAGCAGCGGTGCTAAGGCACATGGGCCCAGCATAATGTGTTTCATGAACCAGTTCCCTGCCGCTGAATAGTTGACCATTTATTGTTTAGGAATGTAGGTATGTATCTATAAGTCTACATATGTCAAATATTAGGTCCAAGACAATTAAATTAATTGTCATATTCAGTCAAGTACATAACAGGATTGTGCGTTTATATAGGAGTTGTTCACTAATATGGAAAGATGATGGATTAAGGTTGATCACAATAACTTCATTAGTTTCTCTTCACTCTGACATACACACAAGGAGAAGACAGAAGCAGAAAAAAACAGCGTTTGTAGGTAATGATTCCAGTCTGGACAAAACTGCTGCTTCTCTGCATCGTTTCAAACAAATCACTTCACAAAACTGCCTGCAGCAAAGGAGTAGGAGAGCCATCTCGTTCCCAGCAGCAGATCTTAACGCAGAGGATAATTGGAGAGAAATAACGGCCCACCTGAGCAGAGCCGACGGCTCAACTTCCAACAGAGCCGTCTGCCTCTAAAGAGTCAGTTTCCGCACATTAAAAAGCCTAACAGTGTGCAAATTATCTGAAGGAGCACACACTGGGTGTTTAAAGAAAACGAGCTGTTCCGCCTATTGCTTCTTTTTCTCTTTCAAGCCAGGGTATCATTAGCAAGTTAGTTCTTCATCTAACAGCCCGTTACAACTGCATCTCCAGAGCTGAGATGCTACGATGCTAATTTCCCTGTGTTCATGTCGCTACATTAAGGAACACCTCAGGGGCCCAGTGGCTCTTCGGTTAAGCTCTTGACCTCCCCCCATGCACAAGAGCCTTATGGGTATTAAGTCAATAAAACTGTGAAAGAGCAGAAACAACACAAACTTCTGCCTGTAGCAGCACACAAGGGGACATTTCATTTGATTGGTTCAGTGTTCTAAAAGCTTATGTTTCAGGCCCTGAGCACTAAATGGCCACTTATTGTCTGCTAATGCTCTAGTCAATTGGGATGAGAGCACACAAATATTCATGTTTGGTAGGATCATCTCTGTTTTTTGTTAAAAGAAAGTAGCCTTTCAATGCAGCAAATATTTTGTAGCTTGGATTTACATAACATGAAAAGATGTTCAACAACAAGCGTATCTATAGTCAAGATTGTTTTCTCGAACCACACACAGTTTTATTGAAACATTCACAAAAATGTAAAATAAAAAAAATTGAATCTTCTAGGTTCCTCCAAGAAACCAGCCTAAACCAGGCATTGCTAGCCTAGTTTAGCCCAAAGACTGAAACCAGGCCGAAACAGCTAGCATGTTGTTTAGCCGATTTGCTGCTCCAAATGTGCCACACATTTTTTGTGGCTTTGATTGACTATTTACAAGCTTACTTATGGGCTGGTAAATTGGGAAATATCCATGCTTGACTGAATCTGTTCTTGTTCTAAAGAAAGTAGCCTTTCAATGCAGCAACTGCTTTATCTCTTGGATTCAAATGTACCACTGATTGCCTGATAATGTGTGATAGCACAAACCAACGCAGTGAAAGCACACTGACTAACATTTAACTGTTTGTTTTTTCTCCACACGAACAGAAATGTTAAAAGATACATGTGGCAGAAAATGGAAATGTCAAAATATTTGGGCGTTAGAAAAAAGTGGGTTCAGAGGACCTCTACAGCCGCTGCTCATGTCCGCTGCAGATACATGTTTCAGGATCATTACTGACATTAATACACTCAAATCTACAAATAGTCTGTTTTCGAATACAACAGGAAACGTCTCTGAATCCTTTCTAAATCAGGGACTTTGTCACAGCAGTTACCTTTTGCTCCGTCTCCAGGAAGCGGGCCAGGTCCTCAGAGTCCAGGTGGTCTTTGTGGTTGCTGTAGGTGATCATGAGGAGGTACAGATCTCTGCGCGTGGACATCATCTTGTAGAAGGAGCAGAACTCCTCGAAGCCCAGCGCCCCCTGGTTGTCATCCGTGTCCGCCTCCTACACCGGGTACAAGGAACATTTAGGCTCTTTGCTCTTCGTATTTTAATAGCCACCTAAAAACATGCAGGGTGGACAGACTGTTGTTGTTCTGCAATCTAAAGCAATTTTCAATATGTTCTGAAATGTAATTGTTTCTAATTTTTTCATACTGTCTGTAGTTATTTTGCCATAGTATTTGAGGTCTTGAAATGAAATATAATGTCTTGTTCATTAATGTTGAAAGTGGGATGATTCACATAACTTTATAAGCTAAGCTTTCTTCCCTCCCAGTTCACCTTTCTTTTTCGCCACCTTTGTGTATACAGTGTCTATATTAAAATGTAATTATTTAAATTGAATAAATATATTTATACATATATTTTGTATTTGCTGAAATGATCCATTGACTAAATGTCAATACTTATTCAAAAATTGTCATTCCCTGACATCACATGTCAATAAAATAACTTTCCTCCAGCAATTTGTGTGTTTGTAATGTTGAATGAAGCATAATTGGACTTTTTTGTATGTAGTGTTGGTATCTCAGCTATTTATTCATGTGAGTTTCAGACACTCAGCCTTACTGTTTTTTATTTTTAAATGTACTATGACAATTGAGTCTTGTCATTGTAAAAGAACTGACAAATTTTACTGAAGTTGTAGATCACAAAACTGTTGAATTCTTAGTCTTGTTTAAGATGAATTATCTGACAAAACCCTTTTTGTCAAAGCCAAGTAAACATCAGAAACAACCTAAGGCTAAAAATCCTTCTGATTTCAGTCTAAGATAAAGAACAATAAAAAAGAACATATATTAAAATATGTATACAAACCATGGATTGATTCAACACGAACAAACAATGCCAACAAGATCTTAAAATAATGAAAAACGTCTATGACAGACTGTCGACTGTTAACCCTCTTTATTTCTTGGCTAAGCTTCTGAGGCCATATGCTGCTGCCAGGCCCAGGGCTCCAGCGCTGTTATTATATTAAAATATAACTTTTAATTTAAAATGTGACCACACTTTTTATAATTAGAAAGTATTATTTATTAACAAGTGTGTAATATTGTTCATTGACCAACATAAAGCTAGTTTGCTAAAATGTTTACTCTAATCTTTGTTAACGTACTTTCCAACCGCTTCTGGCTCTTTTACCAATGGAAGCTCTAGATGTGTAGCTGTAACGAGCTGGAAAGGAACGAGAGAGCCTACAGAAAGCTTGAACGGTCTCACTGCAGGAGGCCACACCAGAACCCGTGTCATCCCTGCCCCGGTGAACTGAAGCAGTCTGACCTCTCCATGGTGAACTGAAACAGTCTAACCTCTCCATGGTGAACTGAAGCAGTCTAACCTCTCCATGGTGAACTGAAGCAGTTTGACACCGCTCCATGGTGAACTGAAGCAGTCTGAGACCGGCTCCATGATGAAGAGGGAGAGGACGTCTGTGCTGATGGAGCCATGCATAGATCCAAAACGACTTTCTCTTTCCACAGAGAAATAATATGATTCTGTGTGCTTTTTCTTATTCATATGTCTCACTTATTATAATTTGGTATGGGAATACTTTAATAAAGGCATTCATATTGAAATCCATCACACTTTTGGGTGGAGACTTATCCCGGAGTTCCCCAACAAATGAACTGCTGCACTCGATCCCCCATCCTTACCTAAAGAATTTCATTATTATCTGACTATAAATAAAGTAACGTCCGTCATATCTCATGCTCCGTTGGTGGGTGTGTTCATTACAACGTAGCTATGCCTAAATCATATCCTGCTTCATCATCAAATGTATTCTAAATGGGATATACATTTCCAAAAGTAAATTCATGCTGTACTGTACAGTAGAAGAGTTGAAACTAGGTATAAAATCATCAGGAAAATATTTACTGAGGTAATAAATCAAGTGAGAAGTAGGGTAATTATCTCGTGGACTTCTATAAAATTGACCTCCCTTTTGCAACCTCACAATGGCTGGTTGCTGCTGGGTTACAACCAAACTCTCCACTTCTCAAGAGTCAAAAAATGATTAGCGCTTCTTGAGAATCCTGCAAGCAGCCTACAGGAGGGTTAGCAATGGGTCCACTTGGAAGTCGCACTGTACCGATATGTTGTAATGGAGAGGCTTCCACATCATGTGAAGAACCAAATATCATGTGCAAGGGATTACAGTGGCTTCACTGGAAATGATGTAACCCTAACCTAACCCTAAAACAGAATGAATACACTACGTTGAATGAGGAAACAGTCATATTTAGATGATACTTAATTCTAATCAGGTGCGTTATGTCGCAAATACCAAATCTGTGTGTTGGATAAGTACATCTCCATAATTTTGCCATTGGTGTTACTAGTGAACTTTTCATAGATCTGTCCACAGGGTGAGGTTCTAGCTGGTTGCACACATTTATAGTTGTGCCTGAGAAGGCAGCATGAGGTCCCGCACACAGAGTACTGAAGTCATTAGTCACTTCCTCTAACTCCAAGTATTGGTGTCAATCTTCTGAATCTTATGTCAAAACTGTCTCCGCGAACAGATTTAGCCTCCCAACAGTAAGCACAGTGTACTCTGCCTGACACAGCTCATTCACAGGAAGCAAGATGACTCAGAGACAGGGACAACACTTCACGTCACCAGACTCTGCTGCTGGTTTGCATACATGTCACTTAGTTGTCACCAAGTTGTGACATGAGTGGCAGATGAATAGAGACAGAATTAATCATATGACAAGCTTTATTAGACGGAGCTCACAGCAGTGTCTTGTGGCGAGGCTGCAGTGATACACACTCAATTTGCAGTTATCTTTCAAAAGAAGAAGTGGTGATGAACATATGGAAAAAAAAGTTTAAGAAATGTGGATCCCCATTGCTGTTTCTCTGACTTCTTTGCAGAAGACTCTGGTCTTAATCAGGACACATGTTAGCCCCAGGAGGATAACAACTTAGCAGAAGCACAGCTGCAGAAAGGAGTCTTTTTGCTGGACAAAAACATCAATCTAGCCTTATTCATTCCCATTCATTATGCATGACCCCGCCACTGAAAGTGTACCTATTATGCTATATTGGAAAAATATATTGTAGGGCCATACCTATACAAAACATGTCTTTGAAGTTTTTTGCTTAAAATACCAAACAGATCACCCATTGTAGCCATGCCTCATACTGCTCATACCCCTCTTTTGAAGCCATGTTCCAAACAGGCTGATTCTGCTTTAAATTGAACGTCTGCTGCTAGCCACGCCCCTTTGTAGCGTCACGCAGCTTTCCCTGCTAGAGAGAGATTTCTACCGGGAGATCTCAGCTAAACGCTGCGGTGATTACACGCCATATTATGCTCCAAACCACTTCAAGCTTTATTTCTGAAACAGTATGGAGCTCAAACCTTTCTCTCTCGCAGGGTTTACCACAAGGACATTACGTTACACATATTCTCTCCAGTAGCCTACAGCGTTAGCTCCATCGCATCATCACCAGAACCCACTCCTGTTCTTCAGCAACTTCCCTGGCTCCACGTCAAATCCTGTATCGTTTTTAATATTCTGCTCCTCACCTTTAAGGTCATCCATAACCTCACTCCTCTGTACCTCTCCGACCTCCTGCACATCAACACACCCATCCGCACTCTCAGGTCTTCTGCTTCCCTCCACCTCACTGCACCCCCCTTCCGTTTAACCATCATGGGGTCTAGAGCCTTCAGCCGCTCTGCACCCCGCCTCTGGAACTCCCTCCCACCTGAAATCCGCAACACTGACTCTCTCCCCATTTTCAAATCACTTCTCAAAACACATCTCTTCACACTCGCATATCCACCCTGATCATTATCCATCACACATCCTCTGTTTTATTTATTTGATTGATTCATATACTGCATTGTCTTGTTTATGTCTCTTATGCTGGTGTTATGTATTGTGTATCATGTTTTTTATGTGTCTGTACGGCGACCTTGAGAGCCTTGAAAGGCTCCTATATA
>NW_011335094.1:0-31658 GCF_000735185.1 Notothenia coriiceps | reverse complement strand
TCTGCTCACCACCTCAAGCTCAACCTTGACAAGACTGAACTGCTTTTCCTTCCGGGAAAAGATTGTCCCACTCTTGACCTAACAATCAACATCGGCACCTCTATTGTTTCCCAGACTCAGACTGCAAGGAATCTGGGTGTGACCCTAGATAACAAACTGTCCTTCACTGCAAACATTGCTGCAACAACCCGCTGCTGCAGATACACGCTTTACAACATCAGGAGAATACGTTCGTAGCTAACCCAGAAAGCGACGCAGGTTCTGAACCAGACTCTTGTCATCTCACGCCTAGACTACTGCAACTCCCTCCTGGCTGGTCTACCTGCATGTGCCATCCGACCTCTGCAGCTCATCCAGAATGCAGCTGCTCGTCTGGTCTACAACCTTCCTAAATTCTCCCACACCACGCCGCTCCTCCGCTGGCTTCCAGTAACTGCTAGAATCCACTTCAAAACAATGGTACTTGCGTACCATGCTGCGAATGGATCTGGCCCTTCCTACATCCAGGACATGGTTAAACTGTACACCCCAGCACGTGCACTCCGCTCTGCATCAGCCAAACAGCTCGCTGCACCCGCACTGCGAGGGGGAACCAACCTGATGTACTTATATGATTCTGTTTTCTTCAAGTTTGTATTTTGTTGGTCGAATGTACTTATTGTAAGTCACTTTGGATAAAAGCGTCAGCTAAATGTAATGTAATGTGTTTTTTGTATTTCCCTTCACCAGTGTATTGCCCGTTCTGGATGTGGTGGTGCCACTGCTTCTTGGGTTTCAACATGAGTTTTTTCATGCGTTTACGGGGGCCACGAGTGCATAACTCCCATAAAATATCTGTGCCCCGTTAAAGTCAAAGACCGAGTCAATGTGTGTGCACCGGGTTTGAAGGAGGCTTTGGAAGAAAGTAGAATTCCAGACGGGTTTAGCGCAGGTGCTAATCGATGTCCATAGAGAATCAGGCTTTCGCATTTTTCTGCCAAACCACTGATCCAAATAACTTCATTCGCAGAACTGTCCATCCCCGGGTCCTCGCCAGCACACATGCCAAGCGTAGAGCAGGTCGGTCAGAGGGTCGGCGAGATACTCGAACCCAAGATACACACACACACATCTGTCATTACGATTAAGTTATCTTAGTCTTCTTTTTTCGTAATTTTCCCTTTTTTCTATGTTGTTTGTTTCTCCTCAGGTTGAGGGGAGGACCTTTGTATAAGCCTGTGGCTTCTCAACCTCCCCTGTCACATTTGTTATGATTCAATTCTTTATTTTATTATTTCATAATGGATTTTATGCAGTCTCATGTGTGTTTAAAAAAAAAAGGAGATACTCTGTTACAAGTGAAAGTCCTTTCGTTGTGGTAGTTTGGTCTAAAATAGTGTATTTTATATTATAAATAAAATGTGTACTGTATACTCTATATATAGTATTTCGATCTATCCATCTATCTAACTCAATTAAATATAGTTGTCAAATTTAATGGATTATGAGCATTTATGTATTAATATTTAATGGTGGGGCTAATTTTAACTGCTGGAGGCCTGAGTGTCTGCTTCACATAGAGTGAGGAAGAGTCACAATAACACACAGCTTTGCTCTGAATTTAAAAGGAGAGTTCCTGCGGGGGCTTAATGTCCTGTTTAAAGAGTTAGCACGGATTCACCAAAGTCACACAATAACACCTAAGAACTAATCGATGGAGGCAGTAGTAGAGCAGAAACTCCCGCGTTCTGCGAGGTAAAATGACTGCTTTTGTCAAAGGGGAGTGGTGGCTCTGAAGAGGGGATAGATAGCGGCTTCAGTTCCCCGTAGGAAACGGTTGACTGGCAGCAAGGTTAAGTGGTGAAAAGATTCTAAATATAGCGTGCACTGCACTTAAACTGATATTGATTTTTTTTTTGGTGGGCCTTTCTTTTAGGCGTCTTGTATACGTTTTGCTGATGTCCACAGCAATACATTTCTCAGCTTCTGTGCAGGTACTCTGCCTTTTCTCCTAAGTGGGGGTGTGTCGACACCATCTACTGTATGTAACACACTAAATATGGGTAAAGTACCTCTACTACCCCACTTCAAAGGATCTGAACTATTGCTTAAGAGTTTGTCTTTGTGTAGCTGCAGAATCGGGAGCCTAAGAGAGACAGCAGGGATTCACAATAGTCAACACCTAATGAAATAAAAGCCTGGAAAATGTTCCCTCAGACGTTGGAAATAACAAGATAATTCCTAAGTACAGACAAAAATGAACATACCTTTGGATATGATTCTCGTTTTCCATCAGGATTCCCATATTTCTAATAATGTGCCAAGCTGCAGAGATTTAAATGTCACGCTCGACAGGTAAAGAGTTAGAACCTCACATTCATCATTTTGTAACGTGAAGAATGTGTTGCGGTTTTTAACATTTCATGCCTGTCAGGCATTTTAAAAGACATAAAGACTAATTGTATCAGCGACTTATGTAAAGTGCTGCTGCCTCAGGATAAAAACAAAAGACTCTTACCACTAAGACAAGGATCATGGGACCTTGGTAGATGTAGTCCGTGTAAACGCCAGCTCGCTTTCCAAACCAGCACCTGCAATTACACAGAGAAATCACAAATGCTTACTTCTAGGCAGGTGTAATTATATTTTCACTCTTTATAAAGTATTCAGAATATTAATTTATTTTGTTGAGCTGCTCAGGATGTTTATATATGTTCCAGTCAGAGAAAACACATTTTCTTTGAAATAAATAAATATCTTGAAACAAGAAGAACGTCGCAGCACTGAAAAGCTTGAAAAAATATATTTTCTTTGAGGTAAATTATAAAATTAATATATTTGAAGTAGAAAAACATAATCTTAACTTACTTATTCTACTAAAACTCATTCTAAAACATCATGGATCAAATGATGAACAACAAATGCCTGACTGAATTTGCTTTCTTCTACCAAAGAAAGAAATATCCTGAAAGAAGAAGAACATTGCTGCACCGATTTTTTTTTTAAAGAAAGATTATTTATTTGAGATTGAAAATAAAAATCAAACATTTCAAGTTGATAAGAGGATAAGGCTGGTGATATATATATATTTCTATTCTTGCCAACAGATTCAATGGCAAAAGCCGAAAAGGCGTCTCAACACTAACTGACATCCCTGCCCTGTCTGTGACACTCAGCCTCGAGCCCATCGGATCTTTCTGAAGATATAAATATTTAAAAATGGGTCACAAATTCAGTTATTTAAAAAATGGAAAAGTAATATGCCTGAAAAGATGGTCTGTATAGTTTCGGTGCAGAAGTATTCTTCTAAACATCTGGGAAGAATTTTTTTTTTTTTTTACGATTTAACGCGTGTCAGCGCTTCTATTGCACACCCTCAGAATGTAAAAGAGGATGGCATGACTTGAAGGAGAGGACAAAATAAATAATATAATTCAACTTTGCCATGATGAGTGGACATTTTGTGCGAGAGGATGATGCTTATCATTTAAACGGAACTCTATGTGGCTATTACCGCTGACCTTTTGAATAGGACTGTTTTGCAAAGAGGCTCATTTGCATAGGAAAGGGAACATTTTCCCCAAAAAGTATAGCATATGTCATGTAAATATGTGCAAATGACACATGCGAACCAAAAAGTAATTTACTGCAGTTAGCATTGCATTTCAACCCTTGTTGATTTTGACAGTAAGAAAAACATCAAACACTGACATCCTTATCCTTAATGAAACTTGTGCTTTAAGGGTTTTAATCAGATGATTTTCAGCACACACATATATAAAATGCAGAATCCATTTTCACCTGTGTACCAAGTGCAAAAAGAGATACTTTATATCAATCAAGAGCCAAGCACTCCCTCTCAAAGTGGAAATGGCCAGGGGGATAATATGTAATTAAGAAGATTGTACAGTGAAAATGTGATTACCGCAGGTTAATAATAGACATTAGTCTCCTTAATGCAATACAGTTTGACTTTGCCCTTGTCCTTTTATTAGCGGGTTTGGTTTCTCTGAAAAGAGGAGGCACAACAAAGGGCTTACTTTTCATTGTCGTAGTACAGCTTCCCAATCGCCCATGCCACAATTATAGGGAAGGGTATACCTGTGACGGAAAAGAAAGGACACATAACAGAATATCACAAAATATGCCTTCAGGGATTTCACGCTGCAATAAGAAGTCCTCGATTCTTTTTTTCACAAGCGCCTGCCAAGCTCTGTCAGAAGCTATTGTTCCTGGTGTGCTGTGATCCACAGATTCAAGCCGAGACATGTCACCATGTGAAGTTTTTGTGAATGAATGAGTAGCTGGACTCTGCTTGACGATAATGCAGAGTGATCATCTGATTTACTGATTTAAGGGAGTATAATAGAGCAGACAAACAGCCATTCCTTGACCATGAGGAATGTGCCAGATGCCTCGTCACATGTAAATCAGGAAATGTTCCACTTCGAAATATACTGCCATTAGTGTAATGTAAATCCCTATAAAAATAGACTCCCACATTACTTGAAAAATGTAATTCATCTTGATTTAATCTCGTGCCTATGCCCATCTGCTTTAATAATAATGTCTGCTCTTGAAGCCCGAGTTGAAGCTAAGCGAAGCAAATACAATTTGATCTTATAAATGTTTGCATGGCTGTCCTGAAATGTGCTGCCATATCTTCCTTCACACGGAGGCTTCACGCGGCCCCGGGGGAAATGTAATCCAGATGGCACAATACACCTAATCTCAGCAGCACATAGTTGAGTTTGACAGTGTGAAACGGGGTGTTAGTGAACTCCACACCAAGACGTTTCCAAGCTGCCACAGCAAATCCTGGTATCTCCATCAAGTAATCTGCTCCCATTGTTAGCTTAGTGTGTGTCTGACCCTCAGTGTGGTCTGTTAAAGCAAAATATCTAAACTGACTGGAGTTAAACAAGTAGTTTAACATTTGAGAAATACAATTACTCGCTTTCTACGCTATTCAAATTGATACTACTTAACAGCCGGGAGCCAATTAGCTTAGCAATATCACTAGAAGCTAGCTTGGAAAATACTCTCTTATAAAAAACAATTTGTCCCTTAAACAATTATCTTTGTGAACATTAAATATGGTAGATTGAGGTGTTAGTACGTGTATTTTTGATATTGGTAAGAGCGAAGATAGCCTTTCTCCCATGCTACTAGTCTTTATGCTAAGCTAAGCTAACTGTTCCTGGCTCTTGATCTATACTTAACACGATTTATATCACTTAAGTGACTGGTGATATCAATCCTCCTTTTGAAAGAAAGTAAATAAGTGTATTTCCCCAAAAACGTAAACAATGCTAACTAAAGCTTTTTTAAGCCACAATGTTTAATCTACTGATCAGTTAGTTACCAACTATAATGATTAATCCATTAAATCATTTTCATGCTAAAACTGCAGAAAATGCTGTTTTCAGCCTCTTAAGTACATGTAAGGAGAAATGCAGATTTTTTTCGTTGCTTATGAAAGTGAACATCTTTGGTATAACAAAATACATTGAAATACCAACTGAAATAAATGAACAATTTTCCATCCTTGTTTCTCAAATCCAAGTTGAACTTGGATTTGAGAAACAAGGATGGAAAATTGTTCATTTATTTCTGTAATTTTATAAACCGAACGTTTATTCCTGAAAATAATCGTTAGTCAAAGTCCTAAAGGTTTTTTATTCAGCTGTAGGGATGTGAGTTTTATTGTACGTACACCAGCCGATGCAGATGAACATCCACTTGCGCAGCTTGTCGGTGGAGTAGGTGAGTACGATGGCGGTGTGGAGGTAGCAGCCTTCGCCAAACATCCAGAAGAAGTTGGTGGAGTGGAAATAGTTGAAGGAGGCTGTGACGAGGCGGCACCAAATCTACGAGACAAATTATTCAGTTAAACATTTTACAGTTTCTAATTTTGTCCTACTGCAAAACACTGCATAGCACACCACATGTTCTGTGGGTTACATTATAATCATATCATCAGGAAACTGTTGCTAAATGGTCTGTCAAAGGAAGCTCTGTTTGAGACTCAACGGTTTGTAATACAAGAAACATGCTCTTCTTTATGACTTCCTTGTCCGCCAGTCATTTGTAATACAAGTTTTATTTCCCAGAAACACACAGGGGATAACTTGAGTGAACTGAACACATATGGGGGATTTTGGATCCGTCCAATTGAGTTAACAGGCTTAAAGAATCAATGACCAGGAGTATTCAAACTCCTCTGGTGGTTAAAGGCAACCCAAAACCTCACTATAAAGACACATTATTATGAGAATTTCATGAATACAGCAGCTGTTTCTTGAAACTCAGTTGCTGGGCCGTCCTTGAAGACACTAACAAGAAAATATTCAAAAAATACAATTAAAAAAATGTTATGTAAAGAGAAACAGCTTAATAATTGAAGGATGATCATTTTTAGTACAAAGTCACAACCCTAACCCTTAACCAACAAGGTGTAACTCTAACCAAAGAGTTTCTGTACTCATCAATCCTACTAGAGATATAAACCATACAAAAGGGCTTTATATGTGTTTATAAAACAGCAGGTCATTGCAGTTTTTATCAAACATTGCAAACAGAGGAAATTTGTTGGGGACTATTTCCAATGGCAGATTAATCCACAATTGGCGCTCTTGATAATATTATGTGCATGGTGCAGCATGGTGTATGTAGGAATAACTCCAGTATGAACTGCAGTGTTTGTGTTGATAATGATTGACCCTCAACGGTTAATAAAACCCTCAAAAGGAAGTCATAGCGGGCAAACATTTCATTCCAATGCAAAATTACAAGTTATTTTACCGCTCTCTTATTTATTTTGGAATCATTTTATAGAACTTCTTTCACCATATGCTTTAACGTGACACAAAAAATAGCAATCAACATCAAAGCTTGCCAAAATACACAAAAGATAGAGGCTCAAAGATTGTATACTATATATTTGGATACAAAATATTGTTCCAAGTAAGAGAGAAAAGGACAATTTAGGTTCTTCAAATTGAGTTGTGCCTAATCACTTTCCGCTTTCTTGACGGTTTGGCAGTTTCCCAGTGAATAAACACCAAACTGTCATGTTAATGAAGACGGCAGCACACTGTGTACCTGAATGTTCAAACACTTGGTCCAAATAATGCAATTACTGGATCAGGTCCAATCTCCTAATACAAATATTAGAGAAGGTCACAAAGATGACCGACCAGGTGGTATACGTTTTGGGCAGCTCCAAAACAAATGTTACAGTGTTCCAATTAAGTTGATCCAATCCTGGGAACATCTTTTCTAATCTGCTGCTGCTAATGTGTCGTCTATTACAGCTTTGATTCTAATTAAATATTCTGCCAAAAAAAAAACACCTAAACGTATTTTTACAAAAAAAGAAAAGTACATCCCTTATGGGGGTCTGATACAAAACGATCACTTTTTTTCAAATATCTTTGTACTTTTGTGTGATTGGTTAATAATAAGAAAATATATAATATCACAAGACATGTCCTTTAGTTCCGAAAGAAAACTGTTTCTTGTCAAAGATCTAGAGATGAAGTGGTACGTACCACGTTACTTTCGTGCACTGCGGGACTCATGGTCATTTGGACGATAAACCATGTGGCGTTCCTCAGGATGAAGGCGGTGATGAGGTTCCAGTGGATGATGTTTCTCAGGCAGCGGATGCTCCTGCGAGGCAAACAGAGAAGAACAAACTCAGATTAAATAATTAATCAAAAGTAAATGAGACCAAATTTGGGGAATTTTTCTATTTTGTAGCGTATTCTTAACCGAGACAGTGCACTAACATCGAAATGAAATATACCCCAAACTGACTGGTTAAAGAAATTGTTCAACATTTTGGCAAGTACAACTACTGGCTTTCTTTCTGAAAGTTCAAGATAAAAATTGAGTGGCAAAAACGCAGGTAGCCTACAGCCAGAGGATGATTAGCCTAGCTTAGCATAAAGAGACTGGATGTGGTTGGAAACAGCTAGCCCCACAAATCTGAAACAAATAGCCTACATGCAATATGTGATACATTTCTCTGCATTTTGACATATTAAATATTGCAGTAATGCTTGACTAGGGCCACCAGGGTGAGTGGAGGGGGTCTGGAGGACAGCCCAAGACCACAGCGGAGGACCCGGAAGGGATCTCGGGTGGACGGCCCAAGTGCAAGGCAGAAGCCGAGAAGGGGGACTCGGGCGGACGGCCCGGGGGCAAGGCAGAGTCCAAGGATGGGGTCTCGGGCGGAAGGCCCGGGGGCTAGGCAGAGTCCATGGAGGGTCGAAGGCCACAGCGGGTGAACTCAGGGACCCCCAATGGGACAGGACATAGGGTTGGCAGGACCCCCGGCAGAAGAGTAGTCGGCAGGACCCCCGACGGCACAGGACATAGGGTTGGTAGGACCCCCGGCAGGAGAGTAGTCGGCGGGACCCCCAACGGGACAGGACATGGAGTTGGCAGGACCCCCAGTGGAACCTCCAACGGCACTTCAGTAGGGACTTGAGTAGGGACTTGAGTTGGGACTTGAGTAGGGACTGGAGAGGGAACTCAAGAGGTGACTAGAAAGGGGACTCAAGAGGGAACTCGAGAGGAGACTTGAGAGGAGACTTGAGAGGAAACTGGAGAGGGGACTCGAGAGGGAACTCGAGAGGGAACTCGAGATGGGACTAGAGTAGGGACTTGAGAAGTGACTAGAGGAGGGACTGGAGAAGGGACTAGAGAAGTGACTTGAGAAGGGACTTGAGAAGGGACTTGAGAAGGGAATTGAGTAGGGACTAGAGAAGGGACTTGGGAAGGGACTTGGGAAGGGACTCGAGAAGAGACCAGAGAAGGGACTTGGGAAGGGACTCGAGAAGAGACCAGAGAAGGGACCAGAGAAGGGACTAGAGAAGGGACTAGAGAAGGGACTCAAGAGACTAGAGAAGGGACCAGAGAAGGGACCAGAGAAGGGACTCGGGAAGGGACTCTGGCTGCTGGGGCCAGAACTGGGTCTGGAACCATGGCTACTGGGGCCGGAACCATGGCCGCTGGGGCCGGAACCATGGCCTCTGGGGCCAGAACTGGGTCTGGAACCATGGCTGCTGGGGCCGGAACCATGGCTCCTGGGGCCGGAACCAGGACCGGAACCATGGCCGCTGGGGCCAGAACTGGGTCTGGGACCATGGCTGCTGGGGCCGGAACTGGTTCTGGAACCATGGCTGCTGGGACCAGAACCGGGGATGGAACCATGGCTGCTGGGGCCAGAACTGGTGCCGGAACCATTGCTGCTGGGGCCAGAACTGGGGCCGGAACCATGGCTGCTGGGGCTCGGGCTGCTAGCGACTCCTTCTTTTAGGAGCCGTTTGGAGGCTCCGTGGACCTCCAAAAGCCAGACGAGTTCCAGAGAACGGCTCCTGGACAGGAGCAGGAACTGGGGCAGAAGCAAGGGGTGACTCCAAACGGAACACACTGATCCGTGTGGTGTCATAATGGGAATTGGGAGGCAGGGAGCTAGCATGCCTAGGGCTAGCAGGCAGGGGACAACACACTGAGAGGAAATTCAAAATCCAGCCAGGTAAGAATTTCACAAAGCCTGGCTTCTCCGTAGTCATCTGGCGCGCCTCTGCCAGAGCAGCCTCTCGCTGCTGAACCCCGGACGCTCCCCTCCATCGATGAGAGCAGTTAGCCAAAAAAAAGGAAAAATCCAATAATTCCTGCTCAAAAGGATCTGCTGGGCCCATATCTGGTTGGTTCGTACTGTTACGGTTGAGTGAAGGAAGCAGGACCCAAATGCAGATAACTCTGATTATACCTTTATTTCAAGGATAATGAAAACAACTCGGAAAAACAGAACACTCACCGGTGAACTCAGTCACAAACAAAAGACGAACCAACACTGAACACAGGAAAAGACAAGACTAAATACAGGGAGGGGTAATCACAAGACGAGAAACAGCCGGGCAGGGGAGGAGAAACACAAGGGCCACAGGTGAACACAATCAGACAACTAGACACACCAGGGAAACTAACGACAGGAGGAAAAACACAGGGAAAAGGACCAGACAATAAACCAGGAAGAAAACAAGACAGGGAGAACAGCAAAATAAACCCAAACATGCAAAACTACAAACGTGACATAACATAAGAATCCTGACAAATATGTTAATTAAAAAAAATGTTGCACTGAATTTGAATCCAAGACATTAAACAAATGCTATAACCCTTTAAGGAATCTTGGAAATAATGAAGATGTGCAGCCTCAACATGTCCCCTTACCCCTAACATGACATAAAGTAACATTTCCACTGTACTCCCGTTTGTGTCATGCCCTGAACATTTGATGTCTTTATAAATTATGCAAATGAATCGACCTTAGGATACAATTAAAAATCTGCCTCAGAGTTAGAGGTTGAAAATAGAAGCACACATAAGGGATGTAACAAAACGACCCCGGTCACAGCACTGACAGCCCGCTTGTTGTCACCAGCTGACGGCATCATCAGCCAGCAACCATGAATCACATGACTTATTTTTTAAGCATGCATCAATTATTAATAAGTGCCACTTGCACTGGCTTTGTGCTGACTGAGTAGCCGTGCAGGAGCAAGATTGTTCCATTGACACTGCATTACTGTGCCCTTTTACTCCGATTTGTATTAATCATGGAGCTTTTAAAGGAAATAACGACCCTCGTAACACCATAACATGCAGAGAAATGCTGGTGCAGTTTGGAATTAGTACAATATTACAAAGAAGTAAAACAGAAGCAACTTAATCGGTACAAAAATAAGTATTATCAATGGTTTTTTCCCCAAAATAAGCAGCTAATCTGCATCCTTTTGAAAATGAGTACTAATGGCAGCGACTGTCATCAAAGAAGATTTTTTCTTTCAACAACTGATTCATTACCCAGTGTGATCTCACTCCCTTTGGCATCCTGTCAGTGAATCAGCTCGGCCTGATGGGTATTAATTACCGCCTAATGCAGGTCTTGCGTCTGAAAACACAACCTGTTTTCTGTCAATTTATCTCATCCTGTTTTTCAGTACCAGTGGATCCTATCCCCAGTGTATAACCTTACACTTTAAATAAGTATGCGTAGGACAATGTATCAATGCTATGGATTTTTATTGATCTGGCACTATGAAAAATATTAATTTAGCTTGTTTATTGGCCATAAAAGCCCCCATATGGTGACTTCTGGCACATTATTTTCCATCAAATACACTCAATCCTAATTATTGCATATTTTAATGAGCAGGGGGGTGATTTTTATATAACTTCCTCATTGTTATGTGCCTCTTGTGGAGTGTTTGTAATGACTTGACCTGCTGACAATTGGTTTCATTTGTGTTTAATCGAGCCCAAGATGATTGGTTCGGTGCACCCAGAGAGTAACCCAAACACAGGGTGACTCATCACGCACCGAGGAGAGTTCAATAAGTTTCTTTTTTTCTTCCTGTCCGTGCAGCCTTGTAATTGATCAAAAACAAACATTTAAAATCCATACTTTACTCTGTGTGTGAATCATCCCCTGCTGCACTGTTAATTAGTGGAATTTGTTAGTTAATTTGTGCATCAAACCCCCTTTTTTACCATTATATAATTTATATCATTCTATTAAGAAAGAAAAAAGTAATGATAACATTTAAGAAATAAATCACTGCTTTATGTTATTCCCACTTTATATATTAGATTGTATGATTGCTATATCTTGCTATCCTCTTTCATTTCACTGATAAATAGTTCTGTATTACAATACCATTTTGCGTACTCTTTAAACTTAACCTATTATTATTTATTTATAGTTACATAAAATGAGATAAGATAGAATGTATTCATCCCTTAGGGAACCCTTTAGTTGCGGGCTGAAAAGTAAGAAGGCAGATAAAGGGCGATAAAAAAATACATTAAATTCCTTAGATTATATTAGTAGTTTGTGCAAAAATAAATCCTAGTGAATCTCTGGCAGACATCATGTCTGAATTTAAGTTTCAAAAACAATATGAATAAAAGTATGAAAAATTATAGACAATGTTAGACATATATGCAAAGTATAGAAATACTACAAATGAATGACACAATAGTATAAACAAAGTTGAAAATATATATATATATAAATAATACAATGTAAAAGTACAATTGTTTATTATCATTAAAACGCATAGCTATACTGTATACCCATAAATTACATTAAGTTACCACATTACAGCTTAAGAATAGTCTAACGTATTGTAATGTTTATAGTATTCCAGAGTTTTAAATTAGAAGTTTCATTATGATAACATATCTTACTAATTCTTGGGACAACAATAGGATTTTAATTCAATTCAGAGGCCTACGATCGATATGAGGAGTATCAAACTGCCACACTATCAGTTACGTTAGATCAACTTTATGAATATAATCAATAATCATTATAATTGGAAAACTGCATTACTGGGCTCTGAGGGGAGGAGGTGCACTTGGCTAGAAATGGCACAACTGTGCCATGGGTATTATAAACAGTGTTCAGACTAACGCGTTACTGTAACGCAACTACTTTTTTGCGGTAACTAATAGCGTTACTAGTTACCTATTCCCATTAAGTAACGCCGTTATAGTTACTGTGATTTAAATGGTTGCGTTACTGCGTTACATGATGGAACTGAACCGAATCTCCCTGCGGATGTAACTTACAGGCGAATACAGCGATGTCCTCTCACAGTACCATGGAAAAGTGAAAGTGACCAGAAAGGAGTGATGATTGGTTAACGCGGGGTAACATTTCAGGGTAAGCCAATCAGAGACAGAGTTGGGCGGGTCTTGCCTTATGGGGAAAATACACACACACACGCACACACACACACACACACGGCAACGCTCACCACCAGCACACACACACACACAATGGCAGATGCAAGTATCAGCGAGAGCAGCAGCGCATTTGCAACTTGGAAATATAACCACTATTTTTGATTTGTGGGGATAAAGGACGCAAAACATATTACGGTCAAATGTAAACTGTGTGCAGGACAGAAAGCATTGTCCACTTGATTGTTGAGGCTACAATAAAGATACCTGAAAAAATGTCTAAACATATCTTTTGTGTTTTATTGTTCCACTACATTTCATAATGATAATTGCTACAATGATGGGGAGTTGTCTTTTTCTCTTACTGTGCCACAGAACAACACAAAAACTTGTATTTTTATTGTTGTTAAAGTAAAGTAAAGTAACTTGTTACTAGTTACTTTTATAATTTAGTAACTAATAAAGTAACTAGTCACTTTTTTGAGAGCAGTGCTATAAGTATTACTAGTTACTTTTTAAAAGTAACTTGCCCAACACTGATTACAAAACAGAAGAGTATCTTTATGATGTTTTCATTTTGCATTGATGGTATTGGAACATTGAATCCGTACATTGATCCAGATTCATGTATCGTTACACCAATTTCTTTTTTATTTGACTTCATTCAAATAGCTCTTCATTTGTTTTCTCAGCTCTTAGCCTGTCATTGTACTGCTATAACAACGTATTCTTAAATGAAGTGTTAAAAGCATGTCAGTAGAAGGACTTTTTGAATACTTAAAGTATTTTTTTCTCCGGCTGCGAAACATTTTAGATGACTCATTCTGCACTCCCCCTCCCATCGTATTAAACTGGCTTCGTTAGCGTGAGTGTGGCGCTAGCTGCTGCTGCGATATAACAGGTCAGAGGTGCGCGTTTGAATATCCGTTGGCAAAAACCTTGTTTACATTTCCAAAAGAGGGTGCCTGCGGTCTAATTTATTAATGCTTTCATCTTCCTGGTCTAACATCGCGGGCGTGGGAGGTGTGGGATGGTGAACAGCTTGTCCTCTTGCTCGCTGAATAAGATCCCTCAACAATTTGATCAATTTCCTCTCTATGGTATGGCCTGATTGCAGACCGAGACATGAGTTGTTACCGTCTTCCAGGGCATCGTGAAATATAAAAGTCTCATTTATTTTCATGCACATTAAGTGTTAGGTGACTGACAGTTGGAGCGCTTCGAGGCTTAGATGGACACACTTTGACTGTGCCGGGTGAATCATCGAATAAAAAGCTGTGCGAGAAAATATCTGAATGGTAGTCACTGACTGTCGTTAGCTTGTTTTCCCTCAGCTACGCTATCATATCATCTGTTCACCACACCAAATGGTTTGAATGACTTCAGTGCAGTCGGTTCACTCTTATCTTCAAAGACCCTGTTTATGGTAATTTACTGTTTCTCATCCTATATAAGAACATACAGTTTATGCAACGTGAACATTAATGTGGCTTCTGCAGCCTTTTAGAGGGTTCTGGCTAGAAAGGATTCGTCTTGTGAAAATACGTGGTTCTCATACAAGGAAAATAAAAAAGGTTGGAAAGGTTCAGGATTCCGAGGTTGACAGGAAGGAAATACAAATAGAGAAGATTCTTTGTGACAGGGAAGACAGCCAGGTAGATAGTTTTAGGGGGCTTTCAAAAGCCCTAGTCCGTTTAGCCAATCATAACTAGGGTGAAATGAATACCTTTGTTTTGTTTTGCAATGCACAAATTAAAGCAGACACACGAACAAATTATGTATTTCCTGAGGGAAGTGTAGTAAAACGCCCAGTCAGGAATTTGGTGGGAAAAAATGTAAACACAGAAATCAACATGAGCGGAAAAACACTCACAGAACAACATGTAGAAGAACAGAAAAGCCCTTCTAAATTACCTGATAAACAAAAACATCTCAACCAAACATCGGGCCTCTTCCACTCATGGTTCATGTCTTTACCTTGGTCCATCTCAACAACACACAGGCAGCTCATAATCCTGCATTTTGTTTCACTTCCTATAATTACTTGCGATTATGTTTTCACTGCAAATGAACCACACTAAGGTTCACATGAAAATTGTCCAAGACCACCTCCCAGGAGCTGTCTTAGACCTGTTGTTTTGTTCTGCAGAAGAGTTTGATAACTGCATTCACAACAGACTAAACAAAACGCGCCAGTGGTTGGACCGCAACAAATTACGAGTAAAATTGACTGAATGTTGGCTTGTGAAAGTGCCCATATATATATCTTGAAACAATTTCATAAATGAGGACGGTTGAAAAGTCAAAATGTGGGTGGACCAAGCAGAACAACATTTTCAAATGTGGCTAAAACGTCCTGTTGAGTGTATCTGCAATAGAGCTAAATAGATAATTATGTTGTATTTCTATGAACTAATAGTTTGAAAAAATGAATAGGTCATAAAAGATATTGCAGTTGATGAATGGGGGAAAACAAAGAAAATTGTTGTCATCAAAGCTACCAGAGAAGTTGGCAACACATTGAGCGATGGAGTCACAATCAACCACACAACGCATGAAGAAGATGATCCGTTCTAACCTTTCCAAAGATCTATTCACTGGGAAAAAAACACTTTCAGTTCCACTGCTCAGACACACTAGTGTCCAAGTACACCCAGTTGACCTTGAGGATTCTGTGTTAAAGATTTGTTCTTACACACTCTGAACACCTCGACATGTCGGAAACATCCAACCAAAGAGATTAAAATACTATTAGGTGATACATAAATAAAGAGTTTGAATTATTCACTTTCAGATTCTGGATCAGTTTTGGATAAGATTAAATAAAATATGAAGACAGCTCACACGCATCGTAGTATTTTATGCCATTAGTAGACCGGTAAAGGTTTTTTTCCACTGTTTTCAGGGTTGGTGGTTCCATCCCTGAATCTTCGTGTCAAAGTGTCTTTGCTTTTGCACTTTCCTTCACAAAACTGTAGTTCTTTCATTTTAAAAACAGATTGAGGAATGATATTCTTTTGTCAATTTGTATCACCAACAAGAGTTAATGTTTTCCATTTGGTTTTGTCTTTTGTCGGCAAGATTACGAAACAAACACAGGTTAGATTTTCATGAAACTTGGTAAAAGGGCCAAAGAAGAATCCTTTACTTATCAGAGCAGATCCAAATCCCAAGGCAAATGCCAAACTGTGTTTCACGTAGAATTGGAAGCATTTGTGCTGCATTCATGTGGCAGCGGAAAAAACTGTGTACATTTATGTGAATATCTCCTCATGTTGGAAAATCAACAGCTGCTCATGACAGTGTTGTTCCAATGCTCTGAGTGATAACATGCACATCTTCTGTTTTAGTGTCCACTTTGTGTCCACATTAAGATTTAAAGCGCACGAATGAATTAAAGTCTCTGGAAATGGGACTATCCGATAAGCACATGAATGCACCACTGGCCATGAGGAAGTCTTCATTCTAGATATAACTGGGATTTGTCGTCCATGATATTTATTTATTTGTTTAACTTAAAAGCAGTTGAGAGCAGATATAAAACTAGTTCATTTCCACATTATTTAATTTAATAATAACTACATTGGAAATAACAGATCTACAGTGTATGCAGTGCTTGAATTGGGCCGGTACTCACCGGTACGCAGTACCGGCACTTCTGATTTTTACCCATGTGGTACCGGCACTTCTTACTGAGTACCGGCAAGGTGCCGGTACTCAGTAAAATGCCGGTACTCAGCCGCCGGCAATATACGTATATATTGTGAACGCAACGCAGCGCAAATGTGGGTCTGACTCTGCCTCACAGAGGGTGACTGGCTGTCTACATGACGTGGCCTGCCGACATTGCCACTTTCATACAGATCATACTAATGCCCTCGATTGGTCTCTGTGTGTCATTCAAGCTCGGGAGGGTGTGTGTTGGTGTATGTGTGGCGCGAGCGAGTGAGAAAGCGCGCGCACCGGTTACGTGTATTGTTGTTAGCATCTGGTGCTAGCTAGCTGCGCTAACGGATATAAGGAGCTGTTTCAACAACAAGGTGGAAGGACAGTCCTTTGCTGTCAGACTGAGAGGATGATAACTACAGCTCTGGTGAGGTAAATTACTCTCTGAGTCTTTAGATAGTTAACTTAGTTTAAGTTATCTCAGTGGGTCTCAAACGGTTCGGTCACCATTTATGTAAACACATATTTCCATTTGAGGGGGTAGTGATTAGTAAAATATGCGTGAATAATACAAACAAAATGTTAACTAGGTGAAAAAAGGTAAGATAAAGTTGTTGAGAGCTAAAACTAGTCTTTGCTGTTGCCTCAAAGAGGAGCAGGGGGGAGAGGAGGGAGACAGGAGAGGCCGATTCAGGAGCCCAGACACACTCACAACTATAAATGAACCAAAAACAAATAAATAAACAAGTTTCAATGTTTTTTCATATTGGATATTGTATGTTATTGGTTATGGCCATGTACTTATGATTTTATGATTATTTAAATGTATACATTTTTGTTTCATATGGGTGTAGTCTCTTTATTTCCCCCTCAAATTGCACCAGATTGATGCATCTAACTTCAATATTTAAAAAAAAATGTTCCCGGGGGAGCATGCCCACGGACCCCCCTAGACTAGAGGGTGTCAGGTCCACTCCCCACTTATAAAAATAGCACTTTACCACTGCACCCCCTCTAATCTCAGATGCACCCTGAGTCATTTTTGTTTAAGTACAGTGAGCCTTTCTAAAATATACAGTAAAGAGACAAACCCACCAGCATTATAGGATATACTATGACTTTGTCCCAAATACTTGTTGCTGATTTAGAGTACTGGCACCTTTTTTATTCCAATTCAAGCACTGAGTGTATGTATAGGATTATCCAGGAGAGCGTATACGTTTCTGTCAGGAGGATCTTGTTAAAAAGCAAACCCTGAAATTGTAACTCACAGTGCGATTTCTATTTTGTCTCACTGTTTAAACTGCAATTTCAGTTGTTTTTTTTGCCCTCGAAAAAAATCTCTTCTCTCTGCTGTAATCTTTGCCGCTGTCTGGTTCCAGTTCCACAACACTGAGCAGAAGTGTCAACCTTCGCTCCATCACACTGTCAGGGGCAACCTTCCCTTAAATGGCTCTCAATCTCATTAAAAAGAGTAGAAGGTGAGTAATAAATGCCAAACTCCTTCACTACCTTGATGCCATTTTTAGTCGGCTGGCACTTGTCCCCCCTCCCCCTCCCTGTCCGAGCCAGACAACATGGGTTGTGCATAAACGCTGTCCTGTCAAGCTTCTATTTATTGTGTCTCTCTGTAGCCTTTCATGCTTTTCTCACCCCCCGGCGGTGTCTCTGGGATCAATAACAGCCCCGGCTGTTGAGGGTGCTAAGACCTTTTCTGTCGTTTACGGTCGGCTTATTTCGGTTTGTCAGAGAAACCCACTCCACCTCCACCAATTGTCCCAGCAGGCAAGAGTGTTTTGGTTTTCTCCCTGGTCTATTATTCCCATTTGCCGGGGAAATGTGCCCTAGTTTTTGCGGGCCTCTAAACCCCTTTACATCTGCGGGATTGAGATAGGGAAGGTTTCATCCCATGACCAAACGGTTTTTCAATAACAATGAGAAGCGCTTTGAAACGAGGGATCTCGGGAATACTGACGTTTCTGTCACATCAAAGATGTCTTTAGGATTATCAGCGGACTGGTGGCAGTGGGACCGACACTTACCTCAGACCCAAGAAGAGGAAGAAGGCTACCAGCAGAGCCACCATGGAGATGCAGTGACCCAGGAAGTTGATGATCACAGCTATCTGGTAGTGCATCTTGCCTTTTTTCTGCGGGGAGAGAAGAAACACAGCTTGAGTCTTTTGGGGTATTTCTGATTTACAGAAACAATATTCTCAGGATAAGAGAAGAGACTTCAAAGACTGAAAATTACTTTTTCATCTATTTTTGTTCTCAAAGAGTGGACCCCTGCTGTGGTTTTAAACACAGGCGGATTTAGAAACTTTTAGGATTAGAAATGTGTTACATTTGAAGCTCCGAGCTCGATTTCCATTACATTATTAATAACTTCACTGTTTATATTGTGTAATAGACCATATAAATAGGCCACTCAAATATTCTAATGTGAAATAGTAGCTAGAAAATGCCCCCTAGACTGACATGTACAGTAATAGACTCCCCACCTGAAGTGTGTATTCAACTTGTGTCTTAGTGGATGCTTATTGGAGATTTTATTAATTTGTTATCACCAGTTGGATTCCATGGGTTTGCACAGAGCTGGGAAAATAATCTTCTTCTACTTCTTAGACTTGGAATAATCTGCATAGCGTACTATATCAATCCACTCAATGTGATAAATCCATGAACCGGAGAAATGCAACTGTTTATTTGAGCTGGATTAAGTCTCCTCCTTGTGTGTTTGATGATTTGATTTCCTGATTGTTGTGTCTTATTTGTATTTAGACTGTTACTGCTGTGCTGCTTGGGCCTGAACTCCCTTAGGAAAATTGATTCCCATCTCAAGGGACTTCTTAGTCAAATAAACATTAAATGCAAGTTGCATTACATGTACTTGTTGTTCTTTGCGTGACTGCTTTTATTCTTTACTCCTGTGCTTGTCTCTTTGTTGTCGTTGTGTATCTCTTAAAAGTAATTTTGCATCTATTTGGGGTGCCTTTTCATCCCTTTGTGAGTCTTTGTGGTGCTTTTTCATTTCTTTAATATCTCTTTTGTCTTTTTTTGGTTGTTTCTTTCGTGTTTTATGGTTGGTTTGTGCATCTGTGTCTCTTGGGGCTTGTTTTGTGTCTCTTTATGGTCGTTTTTTTAATCTCTTTGTTGATTTTCCTATTAGAAAAGATAAGAGCACACACGCTCAAATACATTATCCACATTTCTGGCGCTGCTGCTGCTGTCTCTGAAGGTTTTTCATAGAACACAACTTCCTCGGAATTGGAGCTAAAGAAATCTCCCTGTGACTCAGATTGCCATTGTGATCGGATTTCCCCCACACTACCAACAGTAATCTGTGATGTAAGTGGATTTACATAACCTAGTAGTGTCTACACCCAGATTACATTTGGACATGTTTAATCCCTGCCCCCCCAGCCTGCAACAAATTCTCCCATTCACTTTATTTTGTACATCTTCCACCCTTTCACTGATATTTAGTAAAAAATGGCTTGGTATTAACACTGTATCATTAATTGTTCCATTTGATATAATTATTGCGCATCGATCTCTGTATAAGCTTAGATATTTGTGGAATTGAAAAACAAGTCTTCATACTAAAACAAGAAAATGTTTTCCTTTTACAAAGAATCACATGACCGTTACAAAATCAGTCGTATTTCCCATCTGCCACCTTTGTGGATAGGGTTTGACTGATTTTGGCAAAACACTTGGTTGTGGATACGGAAATATTGCGGTCATGCTTAATGCTTTTCGAGAGAATAATCCTGCACTCTCTCCGAATGCGAAATAAATTAAAGGATTTGTACGGATTTTGTTCAAGTCTCTTCTCACTTGCCATATGAGGCTGTAACTAACAACTTCAAAAAGTGATTGGCACGACACAAGGAACTGAGGAATGATTCTTAGAAGTCTTTTATTTTAGAAGTCCTATTTCATGACAATTTATGCATCCACTTCAACACAATTCAGAATATTGTTTTCATTTTAAATCCACTATATTTATCGGACAGCTTAAGTTACACTAGAAATCCAGATTTCACCAACAAATAACTTTTAAAATATGATTAACTATGAAAAAATCTGTCGAGCAAACAGTGTGTATTAGCTACGTTATCATTGTGTTGATTTGTGAATTTGAAAAAACAATTCAGCCACTATTTTTCTAAGATGTTGGTTTATGTCATGGTTTAAGCCTTTTATGTGTGACAAATTGCTGCGATTCCTCATCTTAAATGAAAGTAAACTGAATAGTACTGAAGTTTGTGACACTAAGCAGGAAATCTCCCCTCCTTGGGTGTAAAAAACTGTTTATATTAGTAGTGCAGTGTGCTTTAGTGTGCTTTGCAGATGTCCAGAGGTAAGAAATGGAATTAATAACAATACAAAAATGTCTCTATCTGTGTCGGTCTTCATAAAGAGATTAAGGCGGCAATTGTTATTTAAATATGTCAGAGCTGGAATACACTAAACGGCTTGGGATTTCAAAATAAGATACTCCCTAAAATGAATTTAATCCAAAGCATTATTTATTTGTATAAATGTTTTGGGATTAGATAAATTGAGTTTTTAGGGTATTTGGTAAGTTACACATCCTCAGTTTATAAATGTTTCTGTATAATACATGAAGTCTCACCAACTCTAGTAGGACATCAAATCCATTCTGTCCATTGTCTGGGTCTGGATTCTCAAGCTTTACAGTACATCGCTTTTCAGGTTGTCACATGTTATATATCTTAAAGAGGTCCTTTTATGCTTTTTGGGTTTTCCCTTTCCTGTAGTGTGTTATAGGTTGTTGTACATGTAAATGCTGCAAAGGCCAAAAGTCCCTAAATTCCCACCAGAGGGAGTTTCTTTCCCACAAACATGATTTCTGGGTAGTTGTTGTGTTTTATTTTGGATGTGGACAACGTGATTTGAGTGAATTTTCCGAGGAATCTGACTAACCCAATCCAACCAAATAGAGTTGCTTGTTTATAGAAACAAATCACGTGGGTATTCCTGTCCTGGGAGTTCCACATTGTGTATTGTCCCAGTAATTCAAACTAAATAAAACTACTTACATGTCCCTCTGCTGCAGCATAATACATTTTTTTACCAAACAAGGAATGTAGATTTTGTCTTACAGCTGAATCACGCTATAAAAGGATCCTTTCAAGGGTAGTACGACAGGAGAGTGATTACAATGATAGTGACTACACTTTGAATGAATTCAATGTATATATGAGCGAGGCTGTTGTAATATAGACCAGAAAAGAGAAAATGTGAGTCAGTCCTTTAAGAGACACTGCAAGACTGGCTAACACATCAGGACATAAATCAAGCCAACAGGAGGGTTTCAAATGGATAGCAGGGCTCAGAGAGGAGGGGGTGGACGACAACAGGATAATATAAGACTCAACCTACCACTCGCCTCAGGTCTCCGAGAAAGTGTGTGGGCTACAAGAGTCAAACCTAAACCTGAATCCCTCTATTTCCATGAGATACAACAAAGACACTTATCGTATATTTGAGAAAATAACCTTGAGACAGGCCCAAAAGGAAAAGAGGATATTTTTCCTTTTCCTCAAACTAACTTTCCATTAAGCCTTTGATCCAGAGTTTCTCTTCCCAGCGGGACCACTGAATATCCGGTTCAATATAGGCTGAACTTTAAAGAGAGGCGTCCTCAACGCCTCCCCTCCTGTTCTCCTACTGATGTCAATCACGCCAGCGCTGCCACCTGGTGATTTATTTCATGGCCGCAAAAAAAAAAAAAATCAAACACATATTTAAAAAGGTCAGACAGTCCATATCCATCTTCCTCAGATCGATTGTACATCAGGCCTAGAGTCTCGTTCCACAACATGTTTAAATGTCTGAAACTGAAACAACTGTACTGCATCTTGGGACCTGATTGACAAAATCGAGTGTCAAAAAGGATGTTATTCAAGATACAATACAGAAATAACTCTTTGAAGAGAAATCAACATTTTGGAAAAAAAAGCCTATATGCTTTTGTGTTAAGAGATAAATGAGAAAATCAATCATTCTCAAATCTGTTTAAATGAGTGTGAGCTAAAAAGCAATTAGCAACATTAGCATAAAGAATAGAAGCAGGTTGAAGTTACAGAATAAACATGTGACATATGGTACGGTGTGTTAATAGTGAGCTTTAGAGGTGTTTTTAGGGGTATTTTATTTACTTTCGCACTGCTTACAGTCCGCAGCTTAGTTAAGCTAAACTAAGCTAATCACTTCCTAGCTGCAGTTCTATAGGCTAGGCTACTTAGCATACAGACATCAGTGTTATCAATCCTCTCTATCTATCTTTTCATTTGAATGCTGTGAACAATTTAGCAAGCGCTAACAAAGCTAGCTACTGAGTCTACTTAAAATGACCTTAACTTTAGAAGATTTGTGACGTGTAACACGTGTTACAAATTGGTTAAGGACAGATAAAACAAATAGCCTATTCTGACCTGCCAAACAGACATTGACAAAAGAGACTGTATGCTAAGCTAAATAATTGTACGTCCAGTTGCTGGAAATGCTACAGTAGGCTACTAGATGTGAATTATTAGTCAAAAAATGTTCCCTTTTAAAAGCATTATTTACTTGTGTTGAGTTACGTTTGATAGACATGTAAGCGGCCAGCTGCTTTAGCAAACAACTCAGCACTTTTTACATTTCTATTTTTTTAAGATTTATGTTTTCAATGTAACAAACATGGCAAGATGATTTAGAAAAATATTGAATTACGGACTAACTGATACTGGTTTGGATCTTATCATGTTTATAAGAGATGAGCAATATAGCATATTGCTGGCTTAACCTTTTAAGTGCAGCTCAAGGAGATATAAATTGGATTGAAATCGGGGAAAGGAAAACACAACAGAGCCTATTGAACCAGGGTAACAATGTTGATGGAAACTCAACTGTTGCATATTCAGTTCAGTCTCAGCAGATGGTCAGGTCAGGCAAAACAAACATGCTGTGTTACATCTTTCAATCATGTCATTTTATATTTCACTTACATCAACTCAATTGTCTACTTGTCACAGCCTCATTTGGGTTAGCATGTTCTGTCTGAGGGCTTTGGGTTATTAAAAAAAAATCTAATCACCACATCTGCACATCACAACACACCATGCAGGTGGAGGCTATGCAACAAACCCTTGTGAATGGATAACAAACTAGAGCACAGCAGGTCCTAAAATGCAGCATGCTGTTGCTTTCAACCAAAGCCAACCGATTGTGTTTTCTTGCTCTCATTGCCAGAGGACAATGCTGTTTAGAAAAATCACATTTCCGTCTGACATTTATTTTGAGGAATTTACTAAAAGAAACTGTTTTTTGTTTGGATGCTTTCAAAAGAGAAATAGCTGCAGGTTGATTAGCAGATTATATATTTATAAAACCAGACAAGATGACATTAAAGCCGCAGCGCTTTTTAAATACAAAACATTCTTTGTGCTCCTGAAGCCTGCAGGGGATGCTTTTGGGCATTTCATAGTACTGCCATGGTAGTTATAGTCAGTTAAAGGCTGCAGGCTCTGAGGAACCTAACCTGGAATCTATATTTACTATAAATAAGCTCCGAGCAAACCTGCAGCATTCATCTTCCCCTGCTAACCTCGCCTTAGTTGTTGGTTTTTGATTATGTTTCATGCTGCATGAAAAGCTTCATTAATCAGAACACATACACACAAACAACACACGCTGGGACCTCTTACCTCCTCGTGAAGTATGGCCTTACACATGGAATAGTTCCCCTTCAGCGCCCATGTCCCGTTTGCAAGACATTTCTTGTAGACGTTATCTGTACAGAGAGCAAGAGAAGAAGAAAAACTATGGTTATAGAATTATTTTTAATAATAATTTTCTATATTGTGCAAACATTATCAACATATCACAGACATTATCACTCCACCTCATTAAATCATTTTTAAGTGAATACTTCTTGTGTTTTGGTGTTGTATCCCTGGAAATGGACAGAATGTGAATTATTGCACGATTACTTGTGGCACCGTGACCTTTTCTTTCATTTTGAGACTAATAGGTAGAGATATCATTAGAGGTAGTCTCACAAGCTGTGAGTTTTCACACGTTCTCTGTCAACAAAGTCTACCACCCTCTGCCAACGCATAGTTATCTTTCCTTACATTTTGACCCCCGCTTTTTTAATGCAAATGACCTGCATTTTTTACTGTTTTACAAAACACTGGTTTTCCTTCTGTCCTGCTGTTCATATGCAATGAGCAAATACAATTGTACTACAAGCTGTGACGAAAGTAGAAGGCATATTTTTCACAATTTCAATCTGTTAAATCAAAAGAAAGACTCAGACTGGAGACTGGACAGAGTGACCCAGTGATTACTTTCTATATAAAAAACACAATTTCTGCATATTGCTGGGTAATGAACCCAAGTAGTAGGGAGTCGGCATGAAAGCCCTGACAAATGATAAATACAATTATATTTTTCCATGCTGGCTTGCTCTATCACAGCAAACATTTCTTGCTGCAATCTCAAGCCAAAAATAAAGTAATCTCTAGCAAATGTTACGTTTATTATTTTCTTAAGATGAAGGAAATGGAATTGTCAAGTGGGACCCTGTGGAGTTGAAATACTGCAGTGAGGCAATTTCAAGTTGAAAGGGGAGATAAATATTTTACATTCAATATTTATTTTGACATCAGCAGCTGTCTGCAGGTGAGGCTGCTGGATGGTACAGCCTGAAAGCTTGAGGTTGCATTCATTTAAAAATGATAAGCATGTATTGAAGTTGTGGTGCTCACCATAAATTGATGTAAACAAGTGGAAATATAAAAAAATAAATGGACGATTGTTTACTTCTCCAGGAAATGCTTTCTGTCATTTTCGAGACAGTCAGCAGCGTGAGCACGTACAAATGTGTCAGACAGTTAAACCCTCCTACCGTAATAAAGCATTTTTCACTCAATAATATGGACAGATCTGAGCCTGATCTCAAAACGGGGGCGACTCAGGTCATTAGAAACCTTTCCCAGTGACATGTTTCAGAACTGGGTGCAGAAAGTGAAGTTTGCTGAGCAGTCACCGACACGGTTAAAGCAACATTGGTTTACTCCGCAATAGGAAAGCTGTCAACAACCATAAATAATGAGACATAACATCAATAAAATGAAGTGCTTGTTTGCCTTTATTTTGGGGGACGGTTTTGCTCTCAGGTTACATCAACCAAACGTTTGGACGAATAGTAAATATCTATACCGTCTACACTTTAGATAACCTTGGTCCATATCTCTGAATTACGGTCCACATATTAGTGCTTATTATAGATATAGAATATAGAATCGGAGGGATGAAACCCTCCAATTCTATATATTGAATGGTCACACATGCAGAGCACACAGCACACACAGTGAATTTTGGCCTCTGCATTTAACCCATCCTAGTAGTAGGAGCAGTATTAAAGGCTCTTCAGAAGGAGAACTCACCAATGTTAAAATACAGCATTTTTATAATCAATATGGTTTATATGACTATATAATTTTAACCCCTTAGCTTAAGGGCGCGTTATATCATTGTTCAGCTAATTGTTTTGATTTGTTTTGGTGAAATTGGATATTATTTTATTGTAAGAGCAAACATTTTTATACATTTTGATCGGAAATTATTTAAAGAGGACATCAAATTCACATTTCAGATTCATATTTTTATTTTGTGCCTCTATTGCCATGTCTCCATGCTCTAATGTTCAAAAAGTTCTTTATTTCTCTCATACTGCCTGTGCTGCAGCACCTCTTTTCACCCTCTGTCTGAAACCAGAGTCCAGTCTGCTCTGATTGGTTAGCTGATCGGCTCTGTTCTGATTAGTCAATCGTTTAGAGATTTCACGTACAATGTGTTGGAGCGCTATCCAATAGAAGCACGAGTGTTACATGGTGATTTCATTATATCACAGAATAAAACATAGGAGTCTAATTGAGCTTGGAAGAAAGTTGAATATGTCCAAAATAACGTAAACAAATTGAAAGTTGAATAATACCCAGAACGAATGAACGATGTGTCAACTGTTTAAAAGTTTGAATAGAGTTTCTAGCTCACAGCATAAATGAGTGGATAACAATAAAACATGCATGAAAAAGTGAGAAAACTTTAAATGACACACTAATATGAACAGATAAGCCATTTGTTTTAATGCAAAGGTGGAACATTTCTGAAAGTTCAGAAAAATGTATGACTAATATCCAGAATGTCATATGAGATAAACTTTTTGAAGGTTGTATGACGTTTTAACATTCAGCGTTCAACACCAGCAAGCAAAATGGAGATAACTCCCAACAAAACCGTGGACTTTTACATTTAATCATCTCATAAATCATTTCTACAGATCAAAAAGGGGAAGCATGAATAGACAGCTCTTGCCGCCCATTGTTCGAACAATATTTGATGACCAAAAAACAACAGTATTCCCTCCATACTTAACCAGTTGGTCATTCTAGTCAAAATAGCATAATAAGTCTCAAAAGTAATAAGACTCACATTACAAAATAATATGTATTCTTCCTTCTGGTTTACTGATTAACTAATTTCTTATTATAACACAAGAAGGACATTTTCAAAGTCGTCGAGAGATGAGCTCTGCATTATCTTGAAAGAGTATATGAAATGCGACCACATCAGTGTAGACTTCGATGGAGGCTAATTTCTTTTTTGCATGTTTAAATAATGAGAGATTTTGAGATGGGATTGGGTTGCCTGAGGGCAATAATGTGAAATGAGTGGGGTAAAAATAGCATGTTGACACTGGAAGGGGACTGTCAAGCCCAATCAAGATTACCTCGCCTGTGATATTCCCTAAACCCCAAACGCAATATCCTAGAGAGCCTGAAATCTGTCCATGGAGAATTATGTCAAAGTCAAAATTTCTCCCTGCACGGACATCTATAATCCAAGAATAAACATTTGTATTTATTTCCTATTGGAGAACATTCAACAGTACATTCTACTATTTTGCTTTGTTTACTTGAGAAAATCTTAGTGTACTAGTACAAATCAGACATATTAAAGAGAGTTCCCATAATTCTCTGCATTTATGTAAATCAAATTGACACAACAATGCATGAGTGGCTTCAGAAAGCAAACATAATTGTGTAAAAACAGAGAAAAAAACAAAAAATGGGACCACACAGAGACATCACAGTCGAGGTGTTGTGTGAACGGTAGCGCCTTCAAATCAAGCGGTGTGACCTTGTAATAAATTCTTTCTGGCACTGGACCACACAGTGATTTATGGCCGCTAAACCGCTTCATAGAAATAGACCATATATGTCAAACATATCGCACCAAAGACTGAAAGTCATTGAAATCTTCATCTTTATGTTATAAGTTCAGTAAGAAGCAATTGATGAATTTATTTTACAAGTTTTACAGCTGAAGCAAAATAAGGTGGATTTCCTGCATAACTCGCTATCAGTGGTGGACGATAACAAAGTATATTGACTCGAGTACTGTACATAAGTACATTCTTCCTCAGTATCTGCAGTTTACTTGCAAATTATGGGTAACTTATTACTTTTACTCAACTGAAAGACAGATATTATATTTTTGGCTTCACTACATTTATATGAAGCCCCCGTTAGTTGTTACTTTAAAGCATAGCTTTGAAGTCAGCAAATTCATTTACTTTTCATAAATGCATAAGGCTAGGCTACGGTTGAGTCCTACTTATATACAATATTGTCTTTGTCAGTAGTTTTCCAACAATGAATTGGCTAATATTGGACTTTAACTTCTGTGAAGCCTATGAGATAAACAAATATATATAAAAATCAAACAATAATCAATTGACTTTCCCCGAAACAAGTTAATCCAAATATTACTTTTGTGATCAGGCAATTGACAGTCAGAATAAGTAAGAATGTGCCTAATAATGTGGTGTACCATGTTAAATAAGGTGAAAAAACAATGTGGTTAGAAAACTGTGGCATTACTCCATCTAACCCCAACCCCACAATTGTATTGGGTTTTCCCTCTCCTGTAGTGTGATAGGTTTTTGTGCATATCAATGGTCTGCAAAGGCTAAAATACCAAAGTTCCTTCCAAAGGGAGTTTCTCTCCTGTACAACCATAGTATAGTAACATCACCTAGTAACACTTGTGCTTCTATTGGCTAGCACTCCCACACATTGTACGGGAAGGGACGGGGAATCTCTGAGCGGTTGATCAATCACAACAGAGGAGGCCAGCTAACCAATCAGAGCAGACTGGGCTCTGGTTTCAGACAGAGGGTGAAAAGAGGTGCTGCAGCAGATGAGAAATGAGAAAAATACAAATATAAATCCTGAACATTTGCATAATATAATAGATATTCCCAACATAAATCAAACGTGAAAATGGCTCCAATACCTTTCCGAAGTACCATACAATTGTACTTGAGTAGAGCCCAACAGTTAATTCACCATGCAAGTTAACAAAGGAAATGTAAAAGTGTTGATCTAATCCTTCAACCCGCAAATGGGCAAACAGGTTGAATTATCTTTTTTGTAAAACACAATTCTAAATCGTTGCAGCACGACATGTTTAATTACACTGAAATACACATCGACCTTACACTTTGACAGAAGAATGGTGATATACTGCTGAACTACCGTATAAAAATAGACGGTATATACTTTGCCACTTTATGACTTAGAGTAAATGTCAAGAATGTCTCTGTCGTTTCTTCTGATCGTGTTTGCTGTCAGTATGCATGAGGGTGTTTTACAGCTGAAGCACGTTAAAGCGGATTTAATGCCCAGAAAACATAGTGGCAGTATTACATTTGCTGTTAGTTGTTTCCAGCTGCGTCATAATGCAAAGCCTGTGACCTTTGGGGTTATAACATGTGAGAGGCAAAACGTTTGACGATTGAAAGCAGATCGCCTGGCTCCAAAGCGGATAATCACACCTTCTGAAGCTCAATAAATATTAACACGCTGTGGCTGCTTCGTTTAGCCTGACCATCAACTGGAAAGCTTTTCATCTCGACACACCTGTAAAGTTTCGTGACTGCGTCATGGACGCATGCCATTGCGGTGACAAGATCTGTCCACAGAAATATCAATATTTCTACTGAAAACCTCCTCGGTGGCAGTTCTTGCTACAGTATGTGTCTCCGGGACATTTTGACACACACACATACACACACACACACACACACACACACACACACACACACAGACCCACAAGGTGGAAACACACTATCTCGGCTGGCAACAATTAGTGGTTTTAAGGGGTGTTATGCTGGAAGAATTTTGTGGCGAACTGAACAACTACTGTGTACAGCTTTGTGAAGTCCTCCACACCTTCATCCGTCCAAGTATCCTTCCAATTTTACAATAAATATCAAACGACTTCCAGTAAATCGGCGCAAGAGGATAATGATTATTAATGCGCACTTTCTCCTGGGCTGTACCGCAGCCAGGTGCCAGTGCAGGAGAAGAGGGAGCCATGGGATGACATCAGTAACCGAGCTCCGGTCAGTTTTAAAATGATGAAAACCAGGTGGAAAACATTTCTGTTGGTGTCATGTACTAATGTGAGGAAAGTTAAAGTCATCACCTTACTCCACACGCACCTGATGTTTTTAACGCCTCTCATTGATGCTTAAGATTTCTGTATGCTGGGGGATACAATCATTTGACTGTGTGTATCACTGTGTAACATGGGTGTAATATAATTGTAATATTGATGTCAAATGTGTGTAATAATGGGGTAATATGGGTGTAACATTGATGTCGTAATGGTTTAATATTGGAGTTATTTGAAATATATATAAATGTATACCCTAAATGAGCAATGTATCTCAAGAGATACAGAGTGTAAGCTATAAAATAAAAGTCATAGTTTGAGGAAAAATCTTGAAATATGTCATTTTACCCAAAACACATAAATAAATTACAATTAATTATTTTCCAAATTATTCATACGCACTTGCCCATTCAACAGTTAAGTCACATGCTTTTGGTTATTTTGACTTTTCCTTGCCAGCATTTTTTATGCATAAATTAAAAATTACGTCTAGTTAAAGGTCCCATGTCATGCTTTTCCGGTTATTACCCATCCCCTTGTGTGTTATGAAGGTCTTTATGCATGTAAACGGTCTGCAGAGTCACAAACCCTCAATGTACACCCTGTTGGGCAGTGGTTCTCAAACTTTTTTCAATCATGTTTCCCCTTTGAAAAAAAATTCAGCCAAGTACCCCCTGATCAGCATAAAAACAATTTGTTATGGAAAAAATGCCTATAGAAAGAGGGACAGCGCTGCACCATCAGTGTCTGATTTATTAAAACAACAACCTTGTAACTGAGAAACACGCTACATTTCAAATGTTTACAATCTCTAAATTCATGGCAAACCAATTTTAACATCATGCAATAACACTAAGACGACATTAGTTGCATTGAACTGATCTTTTTAATAAGTTGTACTTACAATTTAGTGTGAAACATGGGCTTGTGCTTCACTTTGTCATTCTGACAGGGAGGCAAACTGCAGTTATTACACTTCGCGTTTTGAAATATGTGTAACTCTGTTAATATAAAACCAACACTGCTCAAACTTCGTTACTTTTCCTAAAATTGGTATATTTATTTATTTAGGGGAGTGGGGAATGAAGACAAAAAAATATATGAGCATTTTCTGAGCATGGGATTTTGACCCCTCATATTAACATACGACGCTGAAGTTGGCTTCCGATTCAGAGCATCCGATTCGGCAGTTAAGGGGAAAGTTAAGGGACATTTAATTTACAGCGCTGAGCGAACAATCCTCCGTGTTTGAACCTCTTAAATCGCTGCATAGCCGATTTATTTGGACTGGATTATCCCAGAGAGTCTAAAGATTATTTATAAACCAGTTTGAGATTTGTAAAACCTTTATTCTATTTGTGAAAATACAAAAAAGGGAGATTTCAGTGCTTTTTTCACATGTAGACCACATTAGACCAGGTCCTGATCTAAAACCACTAGACCTAGACTCATCAAATCTGGACTGGATTATCCCAGAGGGTCTAAAGATTCTTTATAACCCAGTTTGAGATTTGTGAAACCTTTATTCTATTTGTGAAAATACAAAAAAGGGAGATTTCAGTGCTTTTTTCACATGTAGACCACATTAGACCAGGTCCTGATCTAAAACCACTAGACCTAGACTCATCAAATCTGGACTGGATTATTTGTGAAACCTTTATTCTATTTGTGAAAATACAAACAAGGGAGATTTTGCAGCTT
>NW_011335093.1:0-1165 GCF_000735185.1 Notothenia coriiceps | reverse complement strand
TACTTAACGTTACTTATTAGTACTATACTATATATATAGTAAGTAGTGTGTGTGTGTGTGTGTGTGTGTGTGTGTGTGTGTGTGTGTGTGTGTGTGTGTGTGTGTGTGTGTGTGTGTGTGTGTGTGTGTGTGTGTGTGGCTGTTAGCATGTGTTTTACGAGTGCCTTTTGTCAGTGAAAAGAGTAAAAGGTGTAGCCCCTCTTTTTCTGTTTAGGGAGACATAAATCTACGACAGCTGCTACAAAAACACAAAGAGAGGGTGATTGAATGCATGGATAAATGAGAGGATGGAGGGAGGAAAGATGAGGAGGAGAGAGATAAAGGATGAAGCCAAGGGAGAATGCCATGAAAGGAGTAAAAGCAAAAGGGGGACATTTCTGCAGCCAATAGTGGAAAAGAACAGAACAAAAAACAAGTTCAACATCGATGCTTTACTAGAAATGCAACAAAAGCATGATAAGGTAAAAACATGAGAGAAATTTGCCTTTTTTTTGATAAAATTGTCAAAAATGTGACCCACAGGGAATGGTCTTACTGTCTGTTCTGGGGTCAGTGCAGTCAACTGTAAGGTGTCTCACATCAGCAGTCATAATTAACCCCTTTTTAACCTCACGTTTTCTCTCCATATCTCCTAGAGAGTCAGGGGGTCTCTGTTGACCCACTATGAAACCTTAACTGTAAATAACACACACAAATACACACAAAGCTAGACACTTGAACACACAATACGCATAAGACACACCTTCAGCTAAACAAACACAAGCAAACACTGCATGACACACACACACACACACACACACACACACACACACACACACACACACACACACACACACACACACACACACATTCATCACTTCAGGGGACATTACATTGACTTACATGCATTTCCTGGAGACTTATCCTAACCTTAACCATAACCAACACATGCCTAACCCTTACCCTTAGCCTAATCCTAAACCTAACCAAGTCTTCACCCTAAAATTAATGATTCCCCTCATGGGGACCTCCAATTTGTCCCCATAAGGGAGGCGAGTCCCCACATGTGACTGTGTAAACAGATGTAGGTCCCCACAAGTATAGTAATGCTAGGTCACACACACACACACACACACACACACACACACACACACACACACACACACACACACACACACACACACAC
>NW_011335092.1:0-3919 GCF_000735185.1 Notothenia coriiceps | reverse complement strand
GCTGTATTCGCCTGTAAGTTACATCCGCAGGGAGATTCGGTTCAGTTCCATCACATAATGTAACGCAGTAACGCACCCATTTAAATCACAGTAACTATAACGGCGTTACTTAATGGGAATAGGTAACTAGTAACGCTATTAGTTACCACAAAAAGTAGTTGCGTTACAGTAACGTGTTACACGCGTTAGTCCCAGCACTGCTGACCTCACATATGCTCTTCTGGATGAATGGGCAAAGATTCCCGCAGACAGACAAGACAAAATCTTGTAGAAAGCCTTCCCAGAAGAGTGGAAGCTGTTATAGCTGCAAAGGGGGGACCAACTTCATATTAATGCCTAAGAATTTGGAATGGGATGTCATAAAAGCTCCTGTAGGTGATATGTGTAGGTGGCCCAATACTTTTGTCAATATAGTGAATGAAGAGGGGCATGGAGGGCACGCCTCCATGACATGGGTCATTTTTGACCCATGTGTGCAAACCTGATGTATTACTACAAAAACTGTTTTAGTTCCTATTTTGAAAGGTTGATTGAAAATAATGGTGTGTGGTGATCAAAAACAAGATATTTAATGAATACTTGGAATATTAAATGATTAAATAAATGGATTTCCAAAAGTATAGAAACACTCAGCCATACATGAAATAATATTGCAAGTCAATACGGGTCATTTTTTACCCATGTTGTCCCTTAGAAGGGGTATACATAGCTTGTGTATCAAAGGGTTAAATAATATATGTTGAATTGTCAAAGGATTTTTTATCACTACATTATTTGTTTTTGTGACATGACTTGGAGTGTTGGGTCCAACGACACTGTCTGTCTGTATACTATCTTTATACTGAGGAGTGGACAGGTTGGTTGACGTGCAACATGTGTTTGGGCGTGAGACAAATCCAGACGTTTTACACACTTTCCTGTTTAATGTGGTCAGCGGGGCCAGTGCCAGGGACCACAGCTACTATACGGTCTGATGTAAGGGCATACTTTAGAGCTCTCTATGGGGGCGGTGCGCTATAATGTGAAGTGGGCATCCTGCCAGTTCTCTCTACCCCAGGGGCCTCTGGGTAATTATGTTTTACGTTTAAGTCCTCCATTCACCAGAGGGGAGATGTGTGGTAAGGGGCAGACCTAATACTGGGTGTGTCTGCAGGGTCCTCACTTCGACACACGTAGTACATGAACATGGACGTCTTAAAATAGCTACTAACTAATAACGTTGTACTCGAGCTCAAGTAATTTCTTCTTTATTTTTTAAACATTGTGACAAAGATGTGATGAATTAAGACCAGGATATATGCCTAATGATGATATATGTTGTGGTAAAGTATGGCGAATACACACATACACAAACACAGACTGTTCCACCATCTGCAGGGCCTGTTAGGTTATCTCCTTTGAGATTAAATAGCAGCTCTAGGCTCAACATCGTCATCACACCCCCAACAAAGTGCTCAACAAAACAAAAGGCCTTTTAGATTATGACATAACTTGTGTGCAGAGTTGGCATTTTGATGTTGTTAAAGAGAAACACTCCTGGAGTGATTTCAATTGATCCATCTTGAGGGGAGCATGAATGTAACATATAAAACATTTATAATGGTTCAAGAAGGGCAAGGGGTAATAAAAAAACAACAAACAAAAACTTGATTTATCTCTTGATGTAAATATCTACAGAAAATATACACAGTATGACCTGCATATTAATTCATAACGTTATCTAACATATTGCTTTTAGTATTACTGAGAACTATGAATTGAACTTATGATGATTACATATAAAGTGTGAGTCACTCATTAAAGTGCAACAATGAAAACCTACTGAAGTTACTCAATAGAGCAAACTGTTGAATACTGTAAACATAATAATCATTAGAAATACATTTAAAAATTGGACTATTTCTAAATTAAATTTCAGAAAGAGAAAAGACTAAGTATGTAAGTGTGATATTACCCAGGGGGCAAAGTCATTTTACAGAAATGGAATGTTGTAAAAGGTTGTCCACCAGAAATGATATCTAGGACCTTCAAGGATCGCAACCTGGGTGGACAACCCGGTCAACTAGCTACTGGAAAGCTACAGTGAGGGTCCAAACAATGCAACCCCTATATGAAAAAAAGTCAACAATTCTGTCTGGATCAGATGCCATCATTCTCTTTCTGATTGAATATCTCCGTGACAGTTCATGGTAAAGACAAACTGAGCCAACCTATTGAAAGAGCAGAACATAAGCTTTCAGATGATGCCTTGGTTAAGCCTGTTCTCAATAAGGCCACTAGATGGCGCTGCGCCTTTTTTGTCTCTCCAAAGCGAAATCCATTTCAAGCAATGCACTTGTGGTCCCCTGGATTGTTTGCTGTGTTCAAAATGGGTAAATATACTTAAAAGACTATTTCTATATAACATATTGAGTGTTTCCCCTATATACAAATAGTGGCGGCGCAGCGCCGCTGCTGAAATATGAGCGCCGCTGCTAGGGGGCGCCAGCCGGGTACCAAAAACAAAAACAAATACAAATGTTTTTTTTTTTTTAAACTTTTTTTCTTAAAATAATAATAAGTGGCGACCCTTTTTCATTTTTGATAGTTTGTTATGTGGATTTGTAGTATTTGTCTTACTGTATGTTCAATAAAGGTGTATTTTTAAATCTTGAGACATTGCCACTGTATGTACTAGGCAGGGCCGATCTTTGGCATAGGGGCGCCAGATCTGGGGAGGCGCTGCTCTGACAGCTCTGGGAGGGAAAAAAACATTTTTGACCGTTGTTGCTCATCCTAATTTTCGGCCTTGATGTAACAATATTGATAATTAAGTAAATGTAACACCCTTTTCACCCCGGTTACACTTTTCATTTGCCCTGTACGATGGGCGCTGTAAGTGATGAAAGTGGGGGATGTTGGCTTATCAGGCGCCCGCAGCTCACAGCCAAAGTGCGAGCGTGGGAGCGAGAGAGCGAGCGAGTTAGGGAGAGAGGGTGCACCGGTACCGGCGCTGTTGTTGTTAGAATCTGGTGCTGGATTCTAACAACAACAGCTGGTACGGATATAAGAAGTAGATTTTCCTACAACCAGGGTGGAGGAGAGCTCTCCTGTCAGACTGAGAGGCTCAGTGAGGTAAAGGACTCTCTGAGTATTTAGATAGTTCACTTTAGTCTAAGTTATCTCAGTGGGTCTCAAACGAATATGTGTTTACTAATTATATTTCCAAGGCACTCCTTTATAATTATTAGGATAAATAAAAACAGGTTTGAAATCATTCCAATGTATACTATAGGACAGTAAACCAAAAATATCGTTTAAAGTTGGAGAGATACAAAAATATGCATAAATAAATAAATGAGATATGAATGAACAAAAAAAATAAAATAAGTTACATGTATTTGTTATTGGCTATGGAAGGTTATTGGTTATGTTCATATACTTATTTGATTATTAAAATGTAAACCGATCTTTTTCAGATGGCTGTTTGGATATGTACCCCAGATCTGGGGCCTCATGTATAAAGGGATATACGCTCAGAAAATGGTGTACGGCAGTTTCTACGCAATGTTTGCGATTTATAAAATACTAACTTGACGGGAAAACGTGCGGTCCTCCACGCAAACTCTGACCCATGCGTACGCACAACAACGGGAGAGACGAGAAACTGCGACACCGTTGGCAGAAGGAAGAATGGAGAGAAATATGTGGAAATAATACCATAAATAAAATGTTACCTCTCATTTATCATATATGAAGAATTCATTTTCAAACATTGATTAAAGCCAATCTTAAAATGATTTAACAAACGCCTGTTTGAGACTCCTCAGTGCACACAAACACATAACTGGGAGAAATAAATAAATACGGATATGTTATTTAAAACCACCTTGAATATGTTGTGTTAATGTTATGAAATGTTTTCTCATAAATGATGCGG
>NW_011335091.1:0-32830 GCF_000735185.1 Notothenia coriiceps | reverse complement strand
CTTTTACTTATATTAGGTCTTAACGTTTTTGCACAAATTAGGGCGTGGTCACTTTGATGGACATGTACATGCCTCACTGTCAGCTAACAGCAACTTGTCCACTCTGCTAGGCTACAACCATAGAGGCTAACAACGTTAGTTAGTTGTAGTTACTGTACTTGACCCTTTAGCTTTAGCAGTGTTCGTGGTGATTGTGCCTTTTAGGGAATATTGTTACAAATACCAGACAATTAAAATGTTGTGCTGTGCGCTTGAATGTACTAACAGAACTTCCAAGAAGTCTAAAATGATAATATTATACATGTCCCGTTCACAGGTGTTTGTGTGCTTGGTAGCTTAGCTTGTTACTTATTAGCCAGCTAAGGACATAACCCTTTATACATACATATACATTTTAGTTTATGATTCAGCCTTGGGTAAGACTTTTATAGTCTATGGCTATGACGCCCATAATGCTAAACGGGAGCAAATGTTAATAGGGGACCCAATTATCCCAGTGGTGGCCGCCGGAGCTAACGGAGCCGCGGGGGGCTAGCTCCAGCCGGCGTCCCGGAGCTACTAACCCACTGCGGCTCCGTTAGGTCCGGGCGGTGGAGTCCGTCTTTTCTTAACGTGTGAATGATAAGCATTAAGAATAACAAAATATAGCTAATTCTCTTGCAGATTGTCTCATTTGATTATGAATGTAACGTTTATATAGGGGAACTACACTGTTAGCAGTAACTTGGTATGCATGTATTTCTTGTTAGCTTAGCTTCTTAGCCTGAGCTAGCTCTGTTTACTTCCAGTTCGGAGGCAGCAGGTCCCGCCTCGGCTCCGCCTCTTTGCCCTTATTTGGAGCAGGCGGGATTAGACTGACGTCGCTGTCAAGCCGTTAGTGGCCGACTCCGCCTACTAAGGGCTTCTCGGCAACTCTGCAGAATCCTATGGGTGACGTCACGGACACTACGTCCATTAATATATACAGTCTATGGTTAATACCCATACCTAAAGGCGACTTCACAAGATCAGCATAAAACGGCTCTGCGCTGCCATTGCCGTGACCCAACACTAATGCCAACCCTTATCATTTCAACCTTGACCTCAATGTCCTCTGACCTTTTGACAGATGTTTAAAAGCATCACAAACTATGTACATAACAATAGAAACAAACATTTACCAACTGTTTTCACAACAAGGCTCTGCGCCCAACCTTGCAGTGACCAAAGAACAAGTTGCGTATCATGTGAAAGCCTACATTTGAGTGAAAATTATCCAACATTTCTCCACACAACTGCAGATGTGTTTACCTGGCTCCGGTCTTTGTCCACCTTCTTGAAGCACTTGTTGAGCGACAGATTGTGGCGCACTGAGTTCTTCCAGCCTGTGGGGGCGCTTGCAAAGTAAGGGAAGTGCTCCAGGATCCAACCGTAGATATCCTTCACCGGCAGCCGCTTGTTTGGCGCGTCCTCGATGGCCATGAAGATCAGGCAGCTGAAGGAGTACGGCGGTTTTCTGTTGGCTCCCGCCGCCAAGTCGTACGCCGAATGTGCGTCACCGAGCAAAGCGTCTTCCAGGGAAGGAGACGAGGAGGAGGGCGAGCGCGAGTGCTGACCGTCGGGGTCCTGCAGGGGGGAGACGCTACGAAGCCCCGAGTGGCTGAAGCTGTTGAGGAGGTCGGTGCTCTCGTGGAGCCAGGAGAGGCTGGTGAGCTCCTCGTCCTCGGCCTTGGAGAAGGAGGCGGACAGGGACAGCGAGAGGTCGGATGCCTCGGCCTCGGATGCTGCCGTGGCGGCGTCCCCTTGTCGGTACGGTGGGCTCATACCCTGCGAGGCACTGGCGCCACTACTGGGGCTTTGGGCCTTCTTACTGGGGGGCATGGTGGGTCCCATCCAGCCCAGGGCTCACTCCTGGAAAGAGGAAAAAGGGTAGGACAGAGGGAAAGAGAAAAAGAGGAAAAAAGAAACGAGGTCAGCTTGTGAAATTCATTTAGCTTTCTCACATAAAGACTTTTTCTTAAAGGCCAAATGGTGGAGACACGCAACAAGATGTTGACCACATTCCCAATTAGGCAGATCTGAGGGGAAAAGTATACATCATCTTTTTTCTCTGGGGCTCTATACCCAGTTCCGGCTGGAGCGGCACATTTAGTGCTTCATTGGTTGAGGAAATCTTGCCTTGTACGACTACCCTCTAATTACAAGCGTACCAGGAAAGTATTGACATTACACGAAGGTTGCTGTCATAACATGTGAACCCTGGTAAAGGTCTAATAGCGCTTTGACACCTCTATAACAGGAAAATATCCAAGGTAGGCGTGCTGAATAAACTTTAACCTGTCCATGACCACATCCTCACAATTAAGAGATCTTCCAGAAAAAAAGGAAAGAACAACTTTTAAATTCCTAATCATCAATATTCTCCCAACATAAGAGCAATTGTGTTCTCGTTAGCAGAGGAAGAGCGGTTATTGACGGGGACGGGGTCCGAGTAACACACACCACGCTCAGAAGGCTCACAGCAAGAACTTTGATTGTCCTCTAGCAGCAGGGACAGCTGTGGGAAGAAGGACCCTCGCCCTGTGTGCACACGTTTCAGAATCTGGACACAAATACACACCCCCGATAGGATGTACCACGCCGACACGCAGAAAGAAAAACCTACATTTGCATGCACACAAATTTGGATAAAAAGGTCCTGACAGGGGTAGAAAAAGGTTTCAAGTCTAAAAGCATGAACACACACATACATAGACACACACATACATAGACACACACATACACATACACACACACACATACACACACACTCACACACACACATACACATACACACACACTCACACACACAAAGATTAAATCCAGATATGTCCTCGCTGGGCCGTGTTGTGCGATCTTCCTCTAATCCAAGGTGATCATCGGCCGATCTGTCCCCTCACTCTACGTGATTGACTGACAGATGTCACCCCTGGCAACCCGCTGTGCCGTGACAACTGTCAGTTCGCAGCATCTCCGCTCAAAGTGTCACCATGGCAACAGAGCAAAACAACTCTGGTTATGTCTCTCTTCTCTGTCTACCTATCCACCCCCGTCTTTTCACTTTTTCCCTACCACAGCCGATAACTCTGCCTAACAGCGCCTGATAGGCTGGAGAAGGACTGGGCTAAATATAGAAATGTGATGTATAGCTGCTGTGCTGCTGCTCCATCCGACTCTCTCCGCCGCGATGGGAAACGCTCGGTAGCGTGTCTTTGATCCCCCCCCCTCCACTTCCTCCCTTTCTACTCCTCACACTTTCTGACAGCAGGCGCGCTCATTCAACAAGCTGTACCTGTCTGAGATATGCCGTTGTTGCACCAATATTGACATTGAGCGTAATGAATTCAAATTGCCCTGGCGACGATAGCTGAAAATAGTGAGTGCATAATCAAAGGGATGGGCGAGGGTGTTTGACAGGCTTTTCAAGGTGTGTGTGTCTTTGTATGAGCGTATTCATGCGTGTGTTTGACAGGCTTGTCGCGCCGTATGTGTGTGTGTTTCTCTCAGGCAGGAAGTAAGGGCATCGCAGTGACATTGTTCCTGGTAGGAGTCCGCTGGAATGCAGAGATGCTCTCTTTCTCTCCATCTCCTCTTCCTTGTTATGTTGCCATAGCGGCAAGGGGGCCATGAAACATTACGGCTGACAGTAAAGTCATCTCATTTTACTGTTGCTATGACAACAAACTCCTCACTGTTGGTTGGGGCCAGCGCGAACTGCCGCCCAAGCCTCCTGCCAGAGTGTGTGCGAGTAGATTCATTTGTGTATGTGTGTGTGTGTGTGTGTGTGTGTGTGTGTGTGTGTGTGTGTGTGTGTGTGCCAGCATGTCTCCCATGGGCACTCATAAAGCTTAACACACTTGCTCAGCCCTAAACAAACTTTCATGCAACTTCTACAGCGGCCCCTCAGGGCCAACTGCTAAAGGACAAAGGCAGATATCGCTCAAGTTCAGACTAAATGATGCCTGCTGCGTGTGTGTGAGTGTGAGTGTGTGTGTGTGTGTGTGTGTGTGTGTGTGTGTGTGTGTGTGTGTGTGTGTGTGTGTGTGTGTGTGTGTGTGTGTGTGTGAAGCATCCTCACATTTGTTTGACAGATGGGACTGTGCTATTCTCTCTGTCTTCTTCATTCCCTGGATCTCTTTTGTGTTTGCATGCTTTGTTTTGATTTGTTTTCCTCTCTGTTTGGCATGTCCACATTTGGCTGAGTGTGTTTTCCCCGGTGTTTCAATATGTGTTTGCATCGGACTGTAAGTACACTCTCTATAAGTACATTCTCCCATCGTAGTGCCTGTGCATACCAATGCGATTTAAAGCAGCTGGAATCTGCACGGTGTTGCTCTCGCTCCCTCTGTGACCCGGGCACCATGCCGGTTCTGTTTGCTCTCTGCACCCTGATAACACAGGCTTAAAAAGACAACACTCAATTAGAGTCAATTGCTTTCTCGGTTTGAAACGCTATTCTTTAACACACTGAGATGAGGCGTACTGGGATCTAAATCCAGACCAGATCTTATCTAGACCCTGACCTATAGCCAACGTTTTTTACCTTTACTTTCCCAGAGACCAATGGATTCGTAGAAAATCATCTCAGCCAATCAAATCAATGCTTTAGATCAGTGGTTTTCAAACTTTTTTCAATAACGTACCCCCTTTGAAAATAAAATTCAGCTAAGTACCCCCTGATCAGCGCAAAAACAATTTGTTAAGGAACAAATGCCTATAAAGAGGTACAGTACAGCGCTGCACCATCAGTGTCTGATTTATTAAAACAACAACATTGTAACTGAGAAACACTTACATTTCAAATGTTTACAATCCATCACTAAATTCATGGCAAACCAATTTTAACATCATGCAATAACACTAAGACGACATTAGTTGCATTGAACTGATCTTTTTAATAAGTTGTACTTACAATTTAGTGATAAACATGGGCTTGTGCTTCACTGAGGACCTTTGTCATTCTGACAGGGAAGCTAACTGCAGTTATTACACTTATCCTTTTGAAATATGTGTAACTCTGTTCATATAAAACCCACACTGCTCAAACTTCGTTACTTTTCCTAAAATTGGTATATCTATTTATTTATTTTGGGGCGTGGGGAATGAAGAGAAACAAATATAAGCATTTTATGAGCATGGGATTTTGACCCCTCATAGAAACACATGCATAATGCTGCGCTATACTTTGCGGCCACACGCCGTGGCCAAGCAATGCTTATTGTTTTGGTGTCCTTTGATAAGCAGGCAGTCATGTAATTAACTAGAACTATCTAGATCTGATAGATGTGGACATGAACACAAGTGAAGTATAACCGGACAAAAAATAAATCTCACGTACCCCCTGCAGTACTCAAACGTACCCCTAGGGGTCCGCGTACCCCCATTTGAGAACCACTGCTTTAGATGACCAAATCAGGCGAGATCCATATAATACAGGAGGTGAGAGATGAGATGAGTGAAAGGAAAAAAACAAAAGGATATTTTTTTTCATTTGGCAATCTAAAATGGGACAAGTAGACAGTGACAATGGACATTTTAATTAGGTATGGACTGACTAACTTCATTCAAGTATTAGATTTCAAATCCTCACAGGACAAACTCACTGCTCTCAGTAAATAAGAGAACGTGGAGGAATGGTATTTATAAAAGTGAAAGAAAAAGAAAAGAACATCTGTTCAATTTTTACAATGTTTTGAGATTATTTATAAAAAAAAGTTTGAATATTTAATCATGAAATTCAGTTAACATTTTTAATTAATTAAATTCTTATTATTAATTATTTATTTAATTTTCTCAAACCAAGGATTTTTAAAGCTCCCTGTTATGTATTTAATTATTTTTAAATGCAGCTGTTATTTTAACTTGAAAGGAGATTAAAAGAAACTAGTTATCATTACAGAAGGATAATTATAATCCCATCAGTTCAAATTGAAAACTGACAATGAATATTGCTGACATTTTATTGCATTGTAATTGATTTAATTTAACTGTCTCCTGGAGTCACTGAATCATAAAGCAAGTTATACATTATAACACTCCTGACCTTTACTAGAGAGCAATTTCTCTAACTCGGAAAACCCTGGCGTGGAGGTAGGTGGTACACTAACGTCAGATTGTTTCTGTTATTATGCCTTCCTTGAATATAGGTTTCTCTGACAGCTAACAATGGCTGGAAATTACCGTGGCAACTGTGTTGAACACTTAAACTTCCTCAGACTCCGCAAGTAAAAATATCCTCTACTCAGAGACATTATTATAACTGACAGCGGAAAATGATAACCTACAACAAATATGCTTCAACGTCTCAATTTGCGCTGTTTTATATTGTTGTATTATTATACTGTCAATCAATCAATTTAAGGAGGTATGCTTGGGCTCTGGGAACCTGTGTTAGGCCTTTTTTTAAATACAATTTGTTTGACTTCCACAAAACAATTCGGACTCAAAGTCGACTTATTAATTTTTGTTCAGACCTTTCTACCATAATCAAATGCTCTTAACCAATTATGATCTATCAATAGCACATAATGTTGGCTTAGATGTTAAAGGACAATTTCAACGTTTTGGAAAATACGCCAGTCGCTTTCTTTCAGAGTAAAATGAGATGATCGATACCACGGTCCACTTCCCTATGCATTTGTAACTTCTTTTTTTGTGGTACCTACCACCTCATCAGGGATGATGGTGACGGTGACTTTTTTTCCTAACCTTACACTCTGTTGTTTCTGTGTGTGTGTTCGTGTGCGTGTGCGTGTGTGTGTATCAAGCCACCATAAGCAGCCAGTTGGCTTACTATATTCTCCACTGGTTGCCTAGCAACCTCACAAGCAGGGAGTGACTGCACCTGTCCAAGAAATAGTCTGCTACAACGCCCCTACAAGCACAACTCTCCATTTTTTTACCTTTTTTCAAGTACAACTTAAGTAAACAAAATACTATATAAAGAATTAATGAGCATATTGGTGCTGGGATAAGACAGCAAGGCTCGCTGTTTCCCCGTTTCAAATGTCTATGCTAAGCAGAGCTAACTGTCTACTAGCTTAATCTTTATCGTAGACATAAGAGTGGTATTAATCTCTTAACAAGGAATTCAATAAATTAGTCATAAAAATGTCTAGAAAATGCTAGAAATGAACCTAACATTTTGAACGTTATAAGAAACTACCATTTCCAAGGTCAAGAATGAGCTCTGTTTTTTTTACAATTATAGAAAAACATTATCGCTAAATGAACCAGTAAGAAACAAGAATGGGAGACAGAAATGACTGTCCGTTTATTTCTTCAGAATTTTAGTCACTTATATTTTTGTATTGCCAGGCGTTTGTCTATCAAGATATGACAAACCTAAAGGTCTTCATCTTAAGTGTGCTGCTTGTCTTCAGCTAATCGAGCCTTTGCTTATGATATCGCGCAACTAAAAGCAAAAACTGATTGATCAATAGGCTCTGTTGTCATCTGCATAAAAAAAAGTAGGATAAAATAGCAGCTACGATAGCTTACATAGCACAATTAAACATGTTCCAACAACTGATGAGATTTGTCTTTTTTTTTTCAATCATTGAAATGTCAATGAACTGGGATGCTTTATTGGATTGTTTTTTGGTTTTAAAGATTAGTAAATTGAATGACACTTAACCCAGAAAATGAGCTAATGTTACAGAATATCATCGACTTCCAGGTAACCCTGTTGACCTCTGGTCAGCTGGAAACCCTCCAAAGGCTTTACCAGTGAAAGCGGGGGCCACTGGTGTTTACACAGAGGAGAGAAGGTTAGCAAACCCCTCTGAGGGTGGATATGTTGTAGGCTAATTCATGTGCTCTAATTAACAGCGTAATCATCTCGCATTGCATTCATGCTCTCGTAGATGCGTGTCTGAATCACATGCCACATTTACGTAATCCTCAGAAGATCTTTATTCCCCGTCGGCGGCTTTTTCTGTCTGACTTGCGGTCGCTTTGTGTTTGCCGGAGCCAGAAAAAAAAATGTCAATACTTAAATTTAACTGTCTGGTGCCTGCTATAATGTTAGTCAAACTGGTTTTCCAGAGAAATCCCCAAGTCATCACCCCCAAAAACCACATCAATGCAGAAATATTAAAATAAAACCCAGATATGCCCGTGACATGCTGTCAGCGATGCGTTTATGTTCGGCTCTGGGCCTCGGCGGACTCAAACGACTATTACAACTTTGTCAGTTTGATCACGACTCGTGACATACGTTGCGTGTCTCATCCTCCCGCTCCTCGCTTTCCTGTCAGTCTTCCATATACAGCCCAATAAAGCCGGTGCCATGAAAATAATCCCCCCCTACCCCAGAATGGAGTAGTAATAGTAGTGTAGGAGATAGCGGGCGAAGAATGCAATAGTAGCTGGTAGGAGTTATTACTTTGCAGAGGGGTGAGCTGAACCTTGTGGCTCCTCTGGCCACAGTGATAAAGCACAGAGTCAGATGCACCGAGGCAAAACTAATCTGGAGTTTTGATGACAAAAGGACGACCTTTATCCCTCCTACACATTCGCGGGATGGATGGAAAGGGAGAGGAAGACCAACAGAGGGAAGGAGAAAATGAGAACTCTCTGAGAGACGGGGAAATAATAACTTCTGCTATATGTCAACACCGGCTGCATGAGGCCTTGTGATGTTCTCCATTTTCAGCCCGGGAAATCGTCTATACCCCCCAAACCCCCCCACCCCCTTCCGTATGTCCTGCTTTTCCCTAACGACAAATGTCAGGATTCCAGGGGGCTTTAAGGAAGCAGAGCACGAGCAATCACATCCTATGAGGTATGGATGTGTCTTCCTTTTTATATCATCCGCAGTGGCAACGAGTTATAGGATAGAGGTCGGGGGTCAGGGTGTCCCAGAGGACTGCTCATAACCCCCCGGCCCTGGCTGCTGCTCCTGGCTCACACTGTCACACACGTGCACACACTCATGTACATGCAGACAAACAGAGAAGCACAGGGTTTCTTTGCTTTTTCTTCCCAGGGTTGATTTGAGTCAGTGCAGAGGAGGGTCATTCACCAGAGCAACACTGGGCTGGTTATACTTGAAAAGCTAATATTTGCTCAACTATATTTGACATCATTGTAAATTCAAAAGATTGGACAGTTGATCTGACAAAATAGTCAGACATGTATATTTTCTTTCTGTTTTATAGCAAAGATAAGTTCAGTTGTTGGAATTATGGACACGGGCACAAAATGTACAAATTCAGGCCACTCTTTTAAGACTAAAGACTCCAAACTTATTCGAAGAACCAGTCAAAAATTTCAATGTCATGAAGTCTGTGTAAACCATCAAAAATATTTAAAGTTGTAATTGGACTTTTTTCATATAAAGTGGTTAAATGCTATGTTAGGAAATACAATATTGTAGTTTTGGGCTATTTTGTCTTACTGTTCAGACAAAAGAAAAAGTACATTTTCTTAATTTGTATTGTTCATATTAATAGAAAAATATACAGTTTCAGTTTTTTTGTAACTTAAGACACACTTTAGTAAAAACAAATGAGGGTCTATCACAAAAAAAAGGAAATGTGTGATGTCAATGTCAGCTGTATAATCGGCTCGTCCTCACCCATCACTGCCTGCTATTATAAATCCAAATGTATGATCATATTTCCTCACCGTTTGATAAGGAGCTTTATCAGGGGCAGGGTTGTCTCCCACGTCATTTTTGTTTATTTCCGAGAAAGATCTATCTTGTCATTCCGATCTATCCGCAGGAACGTTAGCTAATGGAGGCAAAACACATTATTCTCAGTGATGTGACGTTTTCTTATTGATTTGAGTAATCCTATAATTTTTGAGCATATTAAACACGGTTTGTTAAATATCAATTGTTTCATTAAAATCTTACAAATTGTCCGAAGTACAAAATGTGCCATAGCTGTCATATATAGTGTAAAAAAACGCAATTACTGGGGCTTGTGTTAAAACGGGTCAAGGTCATTGCTTTGCGCCCTAAACATTATAAGTTACAGTACAGAGCCTGTTCTGCTAGAGGATTAAACATTGCCTCTGTGTCTATTGGCAAGCAACTAAGCAGATAATAAGCATATAGTGTACAATATATTTAGGGGAGCTGAGTCCCAGAACTTTCAAATTGAAAAATGATAGCACAAAACACATCAATGGGGCCGCTGCTCCTGCTCTAAGCACAGCGCTGCACTGTTTTACTAAAGAAAAACGGATGTACACATAGTAACTAAGAGGCAAAAGCTCTGGGAAAACATGGTATGGTGCAAGGAAATCAAATATTGCCAGTGAATAATTCAAGATGACACACATACACACACAGCCTCCAAAGTAGGCTAACCAAGAAAGCAAACAGACATTTGCATCAGGCAAACACAGAGTAAGTTTGGTATAATACATCAGCAGCAAGCGATCCTGAAGTCACGCTCATCCTCGCTCTCTGTGGATGGCCAACAATCAGATGTTCAGATTCAGACACACACACACACACACACACACACACACACACACACACACACACACACACACACACACACACACACACACACACACACACACACACACACACACACACACACGAAGGTGACTTGTTTGTGTGCAGCCTGGAGGTGGTAGAGTACAGGGATAGTGTGTATGGGTGGACTGACTCGGATGGTTAGGTCAAGCTTAAAAAAAGCCCAAGCTCAAGGCTCTAGACTTCCATGATAATGGCGGTGACACACCACATGCAATGACACGTTTGTGCATGCTCGCTCAGTTACTAGCTTGCTCCAATGCTCATTCAGCGAGCCCTTTATTTTCTCAGTCATTCGTTTTAGGTCAGGTCAATGTGTTCTACCGGTGTAGCGTACAACATGTGTTGTTTGTGTTAGAAAGAAACATTAACACCAGCTGACTTGTTAAAGAGGACATATTATGCTCATTTTCAGGTTGAATAATTGTATTGTGTGCCTCTACTGTGACATGTTTACATGCTTCAATGTTCAAGAAGCTCTTTCTTTTTCTCATACTACCAGTGCTGGAGGGAACTTTGGGATGTTAGCCTTTGGAGACCATTTACATGCACACAAACCTATACACCACACTACAGGAAAGGGAACATCCCCAAATCATTATAGGGCCAGATGTAAAGAATTGGGCACTTCAGCTAAAGACTACATTTTTTCCTAACTGTCCCTGAAGTGTACTGAAGTCTGTTTATAGAGCCAACAATTAGTCATGTTTTCCTTTTACTTTAATCTAAAATGTTTCTTTTGCCTAAAATAACTTTTTATAAATGATTAGGAAGTAAAATATTTGACTTTGACTTTTTGTATGTGATATGGACCTTGAGTCTGAAATAAAGATTGAATATTTTAACTGATTAACAATACATCTTGGCATCAGTAGTTTTAATTACGTATTATAAGCTGCTTAGAGCTTGCAGTTAAACAGATCATAATTCATTTCCTAATATCTATTTTGTATCGCTGTGAACAACCGTAGGTTTTTAATTCAACTCTCAATTCTTACCAAAAACTACATTTGACAAGATAGCATTTAATAGTTCATGATCACATTATAATGTTCCTCCACCCAATGCTAATGTGTGGTAGATACAGATGTGTCAACGCATTTTAGTTTAGCTCAATGCAACCTAGGTAAACGTTAGCTTTATCTGTCTGCTAACAGCTAAAGTTACTAGCTTTCGTCATGCCGATTTCAACACTTTTAATCAATATGTTAAAATGGGGCTGTACCATTACCTACGTTGGTTATTTTTCATTCTCCTCTATGTGTATCAAAGAGTGGGGAAATAAACACAAAAAGAGGCAAAATGATCAAAACTATAAAAGATCCAATTATAAATGTGTTATTTCACGCCATATTGCTATGTAAATGTATGTACATTTTCTAATGCATTTTTGATTACCTTAGAGAATAGAAGTAAATGTGTTATGAATTGTCAATACAATGTTTCAGTAAGTAGATATATCTTATGGAATTTCTCCTCCATACTGAATAACAATGGGGGGGGGGTAAACCAATAAAGACTTAATCACAAAATAGAAAAGAAAATAACATTACCCCTACTGATGCAAGATTAAGGTATTCTAAACTGCTAAAATACCCATCTGATAAACTAAGAACAAATCTATTATTGAGTCGTTTGTCTCTCCTTCAGCAAAGAACAATTAATGTGCAACACATGCAAGTCCCAGACCTCTCATTGTACCGAGCACTGATCATTGCTGTTGCCGCTTAAAATGACAAATGTAGCCAAAAGGCCCAACTGAAACTCCCGGCTGCTGTCTAGTTAATGTGCTCCTGCAAGCAGCAGGGTGTACTGCGCCAGAGATCATTTGTTAGAGGAAGAAGCAGAACTCTGTGGAACCACTTTATTATTATGGACTGTTTATTTGCAGTTCAACAACACCAACAGAGCGGGGAGTCTCCTTATGTTGATTTCTAAATATTGAGATACTTTGGGAAAGAGTCAATTATTTTATTTTGGAGTACAGCTGGAGGAAGGTGGCTATAAGATTAGCGTAGCATTAGCTCAATTGTATCTTGTATTCCAAATATATCAGAAATCTTACATCCTTTTTCCACATCATTCCACTGTACACCAAAGACGATCGTATTGGCGTGACAGTTTGGACACATTGTGGGGGAAACTTCTGTGTAGCAATGCAGGAGGAGTCACCGACTCAAAGGAGACACGAGGAGAGCTGGAGCTCTGATGGCAAACACTGATGGGTTTATTTGGAGCTTCGGCCGGAGAATTCACAAAACAAGTCAAAGAGCCAGAGGTTCTGACTGCACGGTAGAGTTGCCACGTCAATTCTGAAGAACTCTACCCCAGACCCATGTATTTAGCTAGTTCAGAGAGAATAATCAACATTGTGCATAACAAGATAGAATCATAACACCTCTATCAGCTGACTCCAACAGGCAGGAACAGGGAGACAGAACACTGAGAGCACAGCAGCCAAGGTTACAGGCGCGTGTGCTCAGTCAGGACAGTTTGAACTGATCAACTGGGTCAAAGTTATGGGCTTTGGGAAATATTTCCCCAACATACATGAGCTTTAATAGTGTCCAATAGCCAGGCTAGCTGTCCTCCTTTTTCCAGTATTAATGCCAAGCTAGGCTAGGCTAACCTTCTGGCTCTAGTTGATGATAAGAAAGATAATCACCAAATATTTTCTAAATCAAATAATTGGTTAATCTGTGTATTCAATAATGGCATCAAATGTGGTATGGAGACTTTCCGCTTTTTTGGTTTGATATCATATCAAACTAAATGTATTTTGGGTTTTAGACAAATAAGAAAAAGACACAACCTTAGACATTGAGAACATTTGTATTATAAGTACTCTTTAACAAATCTTGTGGAATGATCAGCTATTGCTGTTTGGTATGGTCTATGTTAGTAGTTTGAGTCTTCCTGTTGAAACATTCAGGTACCACAGTATAACAAGTGTCCAATTAGGTCCACAAATAAGTAGTCCTACGTTTGGACCACCAGCACTTGATTTAGTTGCATGACAAGCTGTGAAAAAGCCAGAAGTACAAACCTGTTGTTTAATATTTTTTATTCTACTTACAAAGGTTAAAGCTAAGCCTAAAAAAACCTAGATGCCAACAAGACACAAAGGTAATACTCGCTCTCTCGCTGTTGCAACCTTCGCCTCCCTCACTCCCTCTAAGGCCTCCCTGTCTTTTCTCTTTGACAGTGAGCAGGTCCCTGTTGGCGCTCTGTGCTCTTTTACAATATTGTGGGAAAGGAGAGAGAGACAGAGAGTGAGTAAAAGAAAGAGAGAAAAGGAGACTGTCAGAAACACTATAGCATATCAAAGCTGCCCAGTGCACAGCCAACAGAGCTTTGATAGCGGGCAGGGAGGGGTGTGGGTCAGAAAACATCGGGGAGAAAGGCTCGGTGAAATACTTAAAGAGGGGAGCGTGATCTATCGGGATCCCCTCACTAGAGGGGGAGAGCGGGGTGGGTGAAGCTTTGAGGTGGTGAGTGTTTTTCAGCTGGATGTCCTGCAGTCAAAAAGGGGAACAAATTAAGCAGCGCTCCCTCTCTGTGTCTGCCTCTCTCTCTTTCCCCCCTCTGGCTTTTCCACTTATCTTTAACAAACAGCAGCTCAGGCTCTCAGCCACTGGCCGACAGTTTGTCCCAACAACAAAAAACCATGGCAACAACCGCTGCAAGAGCCTGTCCGGTTCCAAAGGTCCACCCTCTCTGGCTTCTCCAACTCGCCCTGTGCTTTGAGCCTTGTGCAAATTGGGCTGAAACGGTAGATTGGAATCAATAAGCAAATGAGGAAAAGTGAGAGAAGTTTGTCGTTGATAAACTGCACTGCCGGTTGTTTGGTTCAGATGGGTGGGAGTGGTGCTGGAATGAGTCCTAAAACCCTTGGAATGAGTTAGAATGTTAGCATTTTCGGTTTGCTTGTCTTGGGGATTTTTTCGGATGGTGCCTGAAATACATTTTGTGGTTAACCCAAGGTCACAAGACTTTCACGTTACGTTCAACAACTCACACTACATCAGTAAATATACACCACTCATGATTGTCTGAAGCTTTTATGCGTCAGAAACGGCGGTTAAGTGAGACCGCCTTTAGCTTAGCGAATGGTGTCAAGTCAAGCCACCATGATGGTTTGTTCATAGCCTAACGTTAGCTTTTTTACTTCAAGGGGTTCCATTTAAGTTTTAAAAAATCATAAAAGTGTTGTCAATATATGGAGACTATCCTGCTGTGTAAGTATTCCAAATGTTTGTTTGCCACAGAGCTTAATTTCTGCAATATCATAACAAAAAATGCATTGCTTTTTGACATGGGACCCCTTGTGATGCCAACTTCCACGTCAGCCTACAAAATACCTCAACACTGCACCGCTCTAAAAAGCTTGAAGAGTTATTAGATCGCCCTTGGCTAAGAAAGGCGATTGGAGCACAAAGAATGTGTTGCGGTTGAGTGGAGAAAGTGGAATTTGAAAAAGTAAAAGCAGAAGGACAACGGGAGAGAGGTAGCAGTTTGTCAGGAACCTACACACACCTATCCGGCCTGCCTTTGCTGACGACACTTACACCGCTTCTGCTGATGATACAACTCTGCTAACATCCTTCACTCCACCCTCCCACAAGCTGTTTTTAACACTGCACAAGATACCTTATGTCAACTCAAACGTGTCCCAAATGCTGACAAAACCACATTTGGAAACTCACAAACGGGCCAAAAAAGGAGAACATTTGATATGAGGAGTCACACTAGTATGGGAGTATCAAATGCTTCTCTTCACATATTTCAGCACCTTGTTGGGAAGTTAATATGCATGTTTTATCCAATTAAATAATAATTTGCATGCAGAATTTATTTACTACGGACAACTTTCAAAGGATATCCGTCTTATTTTTCACCTGAATATTTGCACAGTCCCCAAAGATCAACGGTGCATGCAAATTCACTAATTAAAGTTAGGTACGGTAACTTTCTTTTTAATAAGAAGAAGCCAAACTCTTTCCTCAATGTTTGTGTGCTGCTGGGTATCAACATTGCAATACTTTGTCAAATTAAAAGTTAGGCATACATTAAGTACAAAAAAAAAAAGGTATCAAATACTGGGTTTAGATTCATAGTCATATCTGTTCTTGAAGAGAATCGATATATTTTTTTTTTAAGTGTTCAATTTAAGCTTAAAAAAAGTATTGTTTTAATATTTCAAATTTGTATTTAAGATTTTATTAAAATTATTATTAAAGTGTTGGTACAAAACCCTATTGCTAGTAGAAAACATTTGTTAGGCATCAATAGGTTGATATTTCAAGTGAGCATTCAAAACTAGACTTGTTTAACTTTGTACCAGCTAATCTTTCACATCTTCTCTGTACACATGTTAGCATGCTGGCATTAGCGCTTAGCTCAACGGACCACAGATCCAAACTACAGCCTCACAGAGCCACAAGCATGACAGTAGACTCTGAACTTGACACATAAAATATTGCCCTAAAAATGACAGCACAGAAAGAGAAGGGGGAGCTGACATTCAAACAAAAGTAACTGTCGAAATTTAACCGGAAATATTTTGATTACAAGGTTTCACACCTGGACAATTTGATTGTATTTTCTCAGTTCTCTGAATGTTTGGGAGTCGACTTGAACGGTCACTAGAAGATGTGTGAACCCCACTAAAACGACTATAGAAGATAAAGCCACTTTGAAAAAAAGAAACACTCACTATCCTAAGCAAGTTTCAAATCTTTGCAATTTCATTTTGTTGCCGTTGAAGATGAATGGAAAAAAATGTCTGCCTGGTAAGTAGGAAAAGCTTTTGCAAAGTAGTAAGTGGGCTCTGATGTATAAAAAGGTTTGGCCAATCAGGTTCTTTACACACAAGTCATGGTTTTTCCTTTTGCTGAGACAGAATTATTGCTTTTATAGCCCCGCTAGTGCCTGAGATTAGGTTGTTTTATATTCAGAAGCATCACCCCTTCTCGTCTTAGCCACTGTAGCACTGAGCTACATTACCAGTTCTACTTCTGTCTCATCAGTGTCACCCTGTCCACTGCTGTGCTTATTCCCTGCTTCACTTTTCTATATAAATACATAAGGCCACTCACGGTCTATTCATTCACTGGTTTAAACATTTAAAAAAAAGAGTCCTTGAATAAATACTTTTTGATGTCCCTGAGGTCAAAAGCCGAATTAGGAAAAAAAGTACTTTTATGTACTCTGCTCCCTGTACGTGGAAACGGTTGCAAAATCATTTAAAGCCGAAAGCCTTCTCAGTGAGTTTACGTGGTTAATGAAGGTTCTTGTGGCAGACTCAATAAGGAGCTGTCTTTGCTTTTTTTAGTCGAGATTAAAATAAGCTTGGCAATGAGCCTGCTGCTTTGACGCTGAAGTGTTGCCTATTGGATCGCTTATAAAGTGGTCTCTCGGCTACGTTGCTTTGATTGTTTTTTTGCTTGTGTGTTTTTCCTCCTACGACTTGTGTTTGTCATGTTGCTGCGTCTTGGTCCTTTGAAGAGGAGATTTTTAATCTGTGGGGCTGCCCAGATTAAGTAAATGACATTTGGACAGAAACACGTCCATATATTAACCTTTAATGAAGCACAGAAAAAATGGTCTGATGCGTTGCAATTTCTTATTAGCAGATCCAGAGAGTTCTTGAACAAGAAAGAGGATGACCGCGAGTGTATATGACAGGAGTGGACAAGAAAGGAAGAGTGAGTGGGAGTAAAACACAGAGGGTAGTTATATCCTAGGGTCATTAGCAGCATTTCAAAGTCACCCAGCTTTCCAGCGTATGCTGTTTGACAGGACCTGCCAACAGAATTAGGGACGAGGTATGATGGTGGCGTGATTAGACGCGTAACTCAGGGGAAAGACGGAGCCTGATCCATGGTTACAGCACACATACCATACAGCACCAAGAAGTAGGGTAAGAGATATGATAACCCCAGTCTTAAGAGATGGTCACTCATTGATAAGATGATCTTTTTATTCCAATGCATGGTCCTCCTGCTAGACTAACTGATAAACCCCACAGGCTCCCCTGGCTCCCCCTAGGAGAGAATTGAATTCCCAAATTACCATGCTTAAGATAACATACCTGGCTAAATTGCCGCTCTTTATGAGTCTCAAATCTCTTTGTAGATATTCATCAAAGGCCACTTCACTCCTGATGCGGAGAACACAGGAGATGGGAAACAAGGAGAACAACACACAATCTGTTTCGTATTATGGCCTCTGATCTTCTATCTCGAGTCCCTCGTTTTCCGCTACATTCCTTTAGCCAGGGGTGATGTGTGGGGGAAGAAAAGAAGGGAAAGGGGGGAGGGGGCTGGCATCTTCTCTGTCAGTGCAACATTATGTGGTGAAGCCTCCATAGTAAAGTGGAGGGCAACTGATGCTTTATCTGCCACTTGTTCAGCCTTTTATGATAGCATAACACAAGCTCCAACGGAACAGTTCTTGTAGATTTCTCTGCTTTACTACATTGCAGTTCATCTTACATCTTGATTCCTGACTTCGACTCTGGAGAAAAGTCTGAAGTTTCCATCTGCCCGTTGCTAAATAAATTCCAGTGATAGTAGTGTTTGTTGGATAAACTAAGAAGGGTCCATCTGTTGGCAGCAGACTTACTCAAAGACACACCCACTCTGAGATTAACCCTACACACAAGCAAAACGCCTACACAAAGACGATGTTACTGCTGAGACGAGGAAATACCATGTAGGAGAAGTCGAACCATGAATTGGCACCTCATCAGATGCCAACACTTCCCATTGGTACCTCAATAGGGAGATAAACCGAATTGTATTGGCTTTAATCCTTAAGTCACAACATCAAATATGAGTTAACTGAAGAACTGTAGAGACTGTGAACGTATCCATCGGGATTGTGCGCTTTCAGAAATGTCTTCACCAATGTAAGGAGAGGCAAGATGATGTGCTAAAGTTGGACGCATTGGTCTATGTTCAAGAATGAGGATGAAACTGAATGTCTTCTTCAGAGACTTTTAACCCTAGGCGTTGCTGATCTGTCAAAGACAATCTCATTACAGCTGATTGACAGAAGCATAAGCATTATGATATCCAGAGAGAAAAAAGGTTGTTTGTCAGACCAAAAACAGTTCTGCGTAACCAGAGAGGGCTTGTGGTAGGCAAGGTCCAAGGTGAATTCTTAACATCTTGTTATATCAGCATAAAACCCAAAGGTATTCAGTTCAATATAATAACAACAATGAGAAAAGGCAGGATTTGAGAGACTGACAAAGGCATTTATTTTCTTATTTGCAAGAAATAATATTTTCAATTAAGATGAAAAGATTGCGGAAATAGTGTGGGATTCATTTTCTGTGGATGTACTAATTGTTGAAGCTGTAGTTCTTGTACACAATGTATGATGAATCAGCTTTGGCTGAACTCTAAGTACTGAGTCAGTGCAGATCAGGTCGCTTATAATGTGCAGACAGCCTTACACGGCAACTACAGCCTCACATTCTGCTAGAACCCTCCCTCCCAGAATATCTAAACAGAGGAGTGAGGGGCTATAGGAGATGTGAAGGGTCAGGGGACATGGGGACACTGACTGAACACTGCTCACAGGGGGAGTCTAGTGGAACTGAAACAGTCCCTAGAAGCACATTTATGAGATTTGGGCTGAGCTGAACTGTCAAATCAGGCCGATGCAAGCTCATCTTGTGCACACAATGTTCGTATTGTTGGAAGAATCACCACATTATCTATGTGCTAATGTGGATAGCGCCAACAAGGATTAAGTGTGCATCTCCTTTTTAAGTGAACTCTATTAATAACAACATTTAAATGCCTTACTGCAGAGTATTCCTGTTGTTGCTTCTCTCAAACTTCAAAACTATACCTCAGTTCTGCTACTCACTTAATCCAGTTTGTTCAAGCAAGGTTTGAGATGAAAACATAGTTTATTCTATACACAAAATGGCACAGAAAATAAGCACGGTAACGAACTACATGTAAAATGTATTACTTATGTACTGTACGAGTCATAGCTTTAGTGAGGCTGCATACAAGGAACACTCGCAGGTTCATTTTTTCCAGTTTATCAGCCCTTTAGCCAAAAAGTTGATTTCAGTCTCCAAGAAAAAGTGAGCCATAGCACTGAGACAAACCATCAACTAGACAGGGAAATAAAACCAAGTTCTCCACGGTTTCCTCCATAATTATGTTCTTGTCAGGATGGAAAAGCCTAGGAAACAAGATCAGATACTTCAGCTCTCCAGTGGAACCCGTATTAATGAAATAGTTTAAAGTGTGCTGGAGGCATCTCAAACGAAAAATCCAACTTTAAATATATAAAAACCTGGAGGGAGTCTGGTCCAATTTTGTCATTTAGCGAGGGTTTTGGGCTCTGCTTTGTAAGATCAAAGAGCAATACGACACGCATTGACACTCGGAGCGACACATCACGTAGAAGTCATATTCACATACTTTGCCACTGACAGCACTCACGGTAGACCATAATGCAATGCAATCGTGAGACATGCTGTGTTGAAAGGGAGCAACTAACTTTTCCCGGGGAAATAAATCCTGCTGCAACTCTCATAACAGACGTGTTTCAGCAGCTGCTAAAAATCAACAAGTTAAAGCCAGTCTCAGGTGGGGGGGAGCTGGGCTGGGGCATCAAGAGGAATTCTGGGAAATGTAATCAAACTGAAGAAAAGCTGAGGGAAAGTGGATACAACCAAAAAGACAACAGGATAACAGAATGTGTCCAAGATCCCAGCCTGATGATTTACAAAAGCGAAGGAAGGAATTTTCCTCTGAGGCAGGGCGTTCCACTCTTTTACCAAACAGCAAGGGAAACTCCAGTGACACACACATGCATTCCTGCCCAGATGCACGCATGAAAACACACACATTTGTAGGCATTTACGCACACATGCACTTGTTCTCCCTGTCTCCTCTTCTCCCCCTTTATTGCTCTTTTACAGCGGTTTCATGCACACGCTGTCTACCTCTCATGGCATATTCAGAGCATGAACACCCAGAGTCAGCAAGTCTGGACACAGCTGCTGAATATTCAGCCCCGCGCTCTTGCTTGCTCTCACCATCGCTGTCTTCTCCCACCTTATACTCTCCTTATTTTTCCCTTCTCTCCTGCTCCAATCTACTCCATTTCTGACTGCCTCCCCGTGTAGCTCTCCACAGCTCTGCCGCCGCCACCGCCTCTGCTCTCTGTGCTCCACTTTCATTAAGGGGCTCTCCTCTGATAGCCCTTCATATAACACTTAATCATCATAACAATAAGAGCACTCTCCCTCCAACGAATCACCTCGAGGGGCCGGTCCTAAAAGATCCTCCGCTAACTGATGTCATTAACTGCTCAAGCTGCTGATTGGCTGGGGCTGCGCAGGAGAGCCCGCCCCAGGTGTTTGACGGAGGGCTCAGTGGGAGCATGCAGGTCGGAGAGGCCAAGGACATTCCTCTAATGGAGAGGAGCGGAGAAAACACACACACACACACACACACACACACACACACACACACACACACACACACACACACACACACACACACACACACACACACACACACACACACACACACAAAGGCTCTTGCGGGGAGGCAGAAGACAAGGCGTGTTTGGTTTTTGCAGTCAAGAGAGAGATGAATAAGACTATTGAATAAGGGGGAGGGAGGTTTGAATAACAGTATTTTACATGAATGGATCTTCAGGGAAATGACTGCTTCAGTCGCTCCCTCTGCTCTCTATTTTTTGCTGCGATTTGACAACAGGCTTGTGTGTGTGTGTGTGTGTGTGTGTAGCGGGAGGAGGGGTTGCATTTTGGCTGATTGAGTCAATGCTGCTATCACGCTGTGGAACTGACAGCGTGCCATATTATGTTGTTGTGGGTGTGTGCATAGATGAACAGTGAAGGCGGCTTCACGCAGACCTAAACGCACACAAACAAAACTGCACAGCCACCACACAAACAAAACTGCACAGCCCACACACACACACACACACACACACACACACACACACACACACACACACACACACACACACACACACACACACAAATCACAGCTGTTCTCAGTTGCTATGCGGCAAGTCGCGCCATCGTCTCAGATAACACACACGCACAAGGGTGCGAGACGGGGACAGTAACACCACACTTGGCAGGGTCGGAAGGTCACAGGGGTATTGTGACAAAGTTGCCTAGCAACAAACACAGGGCACATATAGTTCCCAGGGTGATCTCCCATGTGAACCCCTGACCAAATCTGAATGTGGTTATGATGGATGCGGTGACAGGCCATGATTATTTCGCACCCGGCTCTTAACGTTAGCACAGAAATGTGTTTGAATCTGCTGGTGCATCATTATAGACTGCAATCCATCTTCAGCTATTGTTAGCACTCCGCACTTAGGAGGTTAGCATGGTGAGTTGCATCTAAAAAAAAAATCAACATATAGTCAGTGTTTTAGGCCACATTCTCACTTTTAAGCAAGTTCAGTTTGTTTGCAACCGGTAATGCTGTTAACTGTTTATTATGTTGACCCTTGAGGCTTACCATACCCCTTGCTCTACTGTAACCCTGTACAGCACACCCCTGCAGACAACATTAATACAGTAACAGGAAAGTGACGTTGAATGCAACTTACTAAAGTGTGTTTCCTCAGGACTGCAGTCAGCGCAGCGCATCTGTGTGCTGAATTCTTTATAGGTTATCACAGGAACAAGGCTCCAGTCCTCCCTACCTCCATCCCACAGAGTACGGTGATGTTCAGAAGCACAAACAGGGAGCTGGGAAGAAGATTGGGTTCTGCGAAAGCTGAATCACAATCGTTTTTTGGTAAAAGAGCACTTATCCAAGGCTGCGTTCAGACTGACATTTATTTAAATAAAGCCAGTTTTTCACCTCAGCAGGGGGTTTGAGCTATAAAGTTTAACTAGACTCAACCTTTGGTGCAGCGTAACGTCATCCAGCAAGGCCCTGCGGTGGCCAATCCGACGCATGGAAGCACAACATCCTGGTGGTTGACTTTGTATCGCGGGGCTTTCTATGGTTCACCTTCCGATTTCTGCAACTAAAGATAAAAGAATTGCTGCCATGATGACTTTCCACAGTTGTTAAATCATATCTGTGAATGCTACAAACTGCTGGGCTGGGATCTGATAACCCTTTACATGCATTCATCTTTAATTCCAGCTGATTTCTCAGTGGTGCATTAAAAAACGCACAAACGCAGCCCCCTGCGCGTTTTACACAGCAGGCGTGCTTTTATTCCGAATCCATGCTAAGTTGTAAATTTCGCATGCGACTGATTTGCGCCCTGACACCACCATACTGCACTCTTTTTAATCATTTGCCAAAAGTAATTAAGTCTTTGGGTTTGGTAAGAAATAGAAATAGAAATGCAGAACTTGCAGCAGTTTATTGTCTGCTGGAGGGGACAATATACCAATTTATATAGTCATGGGGAGTCCTGTTAGAGATGTGGGTTATTTAATGGACAAACATTTATTCTCTGACTTTTATTTAATAACTTGATCATTATTTAAGGTTTTTTTTTTAATTGTTTTGTTGCTTTAATGTTGAAGGCAGTTTCAGACAGAAGGTGAAATGGTATTTAATGGTAGACAGGTGGAGGAAAGGCATTTGTTTTTATAACGGGGCAAGCCAGGGGAAAAGGGAGACGTACAAAAAGCCATTGTTCTTTGTATTGTATTGTATTGTGTTGTCGAAACTTAAGACAATAAACCGCCCTGGTTTATATCCCTGCCTAAGATTTGCTACTTGGTAGCAGTTTGATTTTGAGTTTTTTTCTGAGGACAATTAGCCGCAACAAGTAGCACTGGAAAACTGGGGATGTTTCAAGTCGATCTTGAGGATTGGTATCAAGTCTGATCCAGGCACATTTTAATGGGCAAATCAAAGCTGGTCCAAATCCGATCCTACCTTTCTTTATCAAACTTTACTGAGTTTTGTCCACCTCAGCTTGCTAGTGCTGCAAAGCCCTAATGACAACCAGGCTCTGGAAGTGTTTCTCCGATATGAGGGGAATTAGAATGTGTTAATGCCAAAAAAAGATTTGGTCGCACCAGTGGTTGACTCAGTTCTGACACCCAGGTTGGCAAAAACATAGATTTGCCGAGATCCAATGGCAACAGATCTGTTATTAGTAGAAGTGTTTAGTTAGTTCACTTTCAATATGCTAAAATCATAGCTGTAATAAGTTACTTTTATATACAAGCGTAGTTTCCCTGGTCTATTGGTTTACTTCTACTGTTGCCTGTGAGAATACACAGTGTACACACACACCCCCACCCCCCCCACACACACACACACACACACACACACACACACACACACACACACACACACACACACACACACACACACACACACACACACACACACACACACACACACACAGTTTCCTATAAAAGAGTAAAAATAATGAAGTTCCCTGTTTCGGCATTACTCGCAACAAAGTGCTGTGCGCACTAAAAACCATCATAAAATCAATAAAATACATTTTTACAAATCGAGTTAAAAACAGTGGCCCTCCGTTTTTACCCTACTACCTCCTTTACTTATTGATGTCACATGTCAGCCCCTGTGCCTCCTCCATCTTTGCCGTCTCTTTCCACTGTGTGCAGTGGAACAAAGCAGCGATGGCAGAGAAACTTATCTTTAAAAAGAAACTGCACAGTGTTGTGGAATCATTTGGTAAACTGTCACAGAGAGCGAATCCTATCTCGGAGAATGCCACTCACACACACACACACACAACACACTTGCACACACAAGCTTACGAGCACACTCACGCACGCACAGACACACCAGGACTTTGGTGTTTACATCATATGGGAAGGTATTTTTTCCCCTCGCATTGCCAGGGAACAGGCCCACGCATGGACACACAGACGCTGACTAAGGCCCTAGGACTCCTGGGGGGTGGGGCGGGGTGCAGGGGCTTGTGCATGTGTTTGTGTGTGTGCATTTGTATAGAATTACTGTAGTTGATCTATGTCCAACTCCTACTTGTTGAAGTCAAGGGGGGGGGGAGGGGGGGGGGGGGGGGTGATGTGCTCGACTGTGGTTGCATGTGTGAGTGTATTTGTCTGTCTATAGGGCTGCTGGGAAATATATTTATATTATAGAGTGGCACAGTGCATTTTTGTTAGCCAACCCGGTTAGCATCACACGGAGTCGCTCGACAAAAAGCAATGGGATTTTTCCAAAGGTTTAAGAATATTCCATCCCACATTTATGATACTTACAAGTTTTTCCACATGTTAACACCACTTTTAGACTTTTTTTTGCATTAATGCATTTGCCAGATGTAAAAGCTAACGTTGGTCTATAAACACTCTACATCACTGTCGCATTGCTGTCGTATGACACAGCGTGAAAATCCTTGTGTTAACCACAGATCTTATTTCAGCCATTCAAACAAAAACAGGTTTAAAACACTGTTGACTTCATTACGAGGGAACCAAATGTGTCTGGGTTTTAGGACTTATTCCTGCACCATTCTTTATTGATAATATTACATAGCTGTCTTTTCCGGGTATTAAAGGCCTCATTACATTACATCTAGCTGTTGTGTTATTTGCTAAACACAATACTTTTACCCACTTAGCCATTGTAACATGGTAATATCAATAACATTGCAATGCTTGATTTTTCCAATATTTCCCAGAAAATTTAAATAAATGTATAGACTGTTTCAAACTGTCACTGACGGCTCCTCTTAAAAAGGGCCGGTAAAGAGCCTGAAATTGACGTTCATTGAAAAGTTTTATCTCCTTTCAAATCAGAATATTGTAGATGGTTTCCATGCCCATGTTATTATCCAATAAAGTTAGGCATGACAAGAAATGAATAACTCCCCTTTATGTTATCTTTGCAGCCATCTTAAGAGAAAGTGAGCCTTGGGGGACAATTAAAATGAAATTATTTTGACTTTGACAGTGCAGCTGAAACACACCTGGCTGAGATCTGCACTGTACTGAGTGCACTTCTGTAGTTTGTACAGCAACTATGATTTATTTGCGTTGTCGTCGTATGTGTGGTTTGTTTTTGTCTTTTGTTATTATTTATGCATGTGTGTGTTTGTTGTGCAGTGGTATCAAATCATCCTTAGTGGAATGTACCGAGGACCGTTTGTGGTTTGGTGTAAGCTGACGAGCTAATGCTAATCAGTTTATTCGAAGGAATACGCATATAGTGTGTGTAATGTGTGTTTATATTATTTGTTTGTGTGTTGCTCCATTCATAAACTGCTCAGTCACTGTTTGGTGTGATTTCCTTACAGTTTGGGGTTTGAGGTTAGAGATGGGAAGAAAAAAGGGCCGGCAGAGAGACAAAGAGTGTTTGTACATCTTTGAGTGTGTTAAAAGCTCCCATCCAACATTAGGTAGCGGATGTTCAGCCACAACACTTGGGGAACACAACAGAAGGCCTATTCAACCCAAGATGCAAATAGAGCACTCTTCCTCAGTGCTTCGCTCAAACGGCGTGCTAAAAACAGATATTTTCTGTGGAGAGCCGAAGAAGGCAAACCAGCAAATCATTCCTCATTCTCCATGACGCTGTGTTTTCTCTTGCTAAAATAAGAACTGGCACGTACAGTATGTGAGGAGACGACCCAGAATCATCTCGTTCTCCTTTCATTCACTGCCTGCCTGCGATTGTTGGCGAGCATCGGGATTGAGAATCAACAAAGGTCAGACATTCGCAGACGAAGGGCAGAAGGGCGATGGAGTTTCCAATTTGCGTGACGGTGGGATATCGTTTCAAATATAACCCCCTCTCGGGGGGCCGCAACAGGCTGCAACAATGTCTGTGAATCTTTAAAATGTCTCATGTTGCTAAAAAAAAACACAAACAGCACAATAAATATCTACTGTGAAGTCTTTCCACTTTAAGGGAAAGAAAGAAGGGGGAGAAGCAAACACATTATATAAATCAGACAGAACCTGAGGACACACACACACACACACACACACACACACACACACACACACACACACACACACACACACACACACACACACACACACACACACACACACACACACACACACACACACACACACACACACACACACACACACACACACACTTTATGACATCACTGTAGCTAGCCAGAAAGACAGCAGAGTCAGAGAGAGCCAAGCTGACGTCACCCCATTCGCTCAATGTCAATTACGTAATCAAGGGGTCCAACGCCTGCAGGACGGGCATGCTTTGTGTGGTTTGTTTTGTGTGTGTGATCGCATGTGGGGCAAGAACACATAATTGCAATCTCATGTGCGAGAGGAGACATAAAATGCGGCATGCTGATGACATCATTAGCGGGAGGCGGTGACATGGCGAGAGTGTTTGGGGAGAAGAGGAGGAGACGGAGCGCTGCAAACAGAGGAGTTACGCAACACAAATCAAACTCAACAGACTAGAAAGGGCCTTTTTTTGCCTTTTCTCCGTGTGTGTACAGTGTATACACAGTGTGTGTGTTAAGTGACTTTCCGCTCACACTTTTACTTGAGGCGAGGAGTGCATTAAAAACACACAAGCACTCAAGCACACTGCACTGAAATCCACACACACACACATACATATACATACAGCCTCTCTCCACCCCTCTACTTATAAACAAAGCTTCCTAAGGACAGGAAATCCTTCCACCCACGTTCCTGTGTTGCTCGGCAACCAGAGCAGCGTCACCGTGTGCATGTCTCCACCGCTGAAGACAACACACGAAGACGGAGACACGCAGAAACAGCAACTCCTTGAACTCCTTTGAAATGTACAGATAGCCACGCCAAAGTAAAAAAAAATACTAATACTCGACACAGCTGCCCTCCCATTCGTCAGCTATGGACCTAAACCAAACATGACATCACTGCTTGTAAATATAAAACCCTTTTCCCCTCCGTTTATTAAGTCTATTTTTACACCCGCTGACGTCTTTCCATATTGCTACTCTGTATGTGTATTTGTGTGAACGTGTGAGAATGCGCGCAGCAATAGCTCAGCATGAATCAGTACAGAGAGGCTAATTGAGCCGAGGTGCCCATCACTGTGGACAATGAATCCATTCTGAATCAGCAGGAGGCCTATTGAAGACAATTATAACCTGGGGGATTCATGAGAGCATTATTCTTCTAAGCCATTTTGGCCACTCAGGCTGGCTGTGTTGTCACTGCTATTTAAAACCTCGCTTTTAATTCTTCGGTTCTTTTAACATATGAACCAGCACATGAAAGGCGAAGGTCATCTAAGAAAAGATGGAAAATAAATAATCAACTACTGCAAACTCAGTAATCCACTTTTCTAATTTTGGGAAACCAAACAGAAAGTGGCACAAAATGTGTAAAACAGCATGATCTGGGTCCAAAAGTCACTGTCTGTTACAGCTGGTAAGTAACCCTAACCCTAAAGACATCATATACCTCATTCACACCAACGGTGTTTCAGGGCCAGTTCGGAGCTGGAGCTTGAAAAGCAACAGGTTTTCCTTTTCACACTGGTTCGTTTCAAGCACCAAAAAATTGTCCGGCTAGAGCAAAAGCACCGCATACGTAACGCTTACGTCGAGGCGGGGGTAGGGGCAGGGGCGGGATCAACTTCTGAACAACAACAAAAAGCGCACGTTTTATCCAGTTTGTACACAACGATGGAGAAACTTAACAAGCAGCAGTGGTCCACTGAAGAGACCAGCTACCTACTGGGAATCTGTTCTTCCGAAGAGGTATAGAGGACGCTGTAGCACAATATCGGCCCATTTGTTGTTGTTGTCGGTGTCAGCTGTGAGGGGTTTACGCGCGTTTGGCTTTATTAAGCAGGCACGCAAACAGTTACGTCATGACGCAAACGATGACGCAGCACCAGTCGGACTCTGGGCAGTGTGAAAAGAGCCGGAGCTAAACCGAAGAACCGGTTCTGAACCTGAAAAGCTCTAGCAGGGAACTTGAACCGGAGTTGCGTTGGTGTGAATGAGGTATTAGTCTATTTGTGTTGCCTATTCTTCAAATGTCAGTTCAGCTTACTGTAAATGTTTAGAAAGTCAACACAGGTCACACTTAATTTAAAAAAGTGAGCAATTAAAAAATGGGTATGTTAGGGCGTTGATGGTCCCTTAATGCAGCTCACGAAGGGGTTAAATATTGGGCATTTTAGAGCCATAGTTAAATCAATTTGATTCGGGACAATTTGGTTAAGATGCATTAGCTGTTAAAAGAAATGTCACAAATAAAAAAAAGCCTCCTGGAGTCTTAGTGGGTAAAGATGCATAGAACCGCAACGGCACTTGTTCAATTGCAGCAGTTGTTCTCCTAAACCCCTGACTTACAAAGCATGAACTACAAAGTAAGGGTCACATGGGCAACCATGCGCAAACTACCGCTAACGAGCTAACCAGATAGCATGTTTATTGCTGAATCACTATTATTGGTAGACTGGTTCCAGACCTCCCGATTGGTTCATAAATTCAAAAAGGTCTGTTGTTGTTCGGTCCACCTATCAGAGCTTTGTAGTCTTTATTTAACTTATCATTATGAAGTAAATGTTCAGCGCTGTAGAGTAATGACGCCATTAGCATTTTTCTTTAAGACATGATCTATCTTCGCAATTCTGTCGGACATAATGTACGATATCTCGGGGAAATTAAGGCTTGATTTATGGTACGAAGGTACCATAATGCAAAGTGCGCCAACCATTGCTCAAGCTAAACAGGAAGAGGTTATGTTATTGTTGTTCCTTGTAGCAATTGGTAGCATTGACCAGTTACCAAATCCCCAGTATTGGATATGGTTAGATGTAAACTGTCATCCCCTGTGCAGTTTTGTCCACTCCTTAAAAAAATAAAAGTAGATAGTCTAAATAAGTCCAAACAAGTTGCTATATTTGTCACAGCTACCATCAGCACTAACTTTAATACCAATTAGAAATGTGATGGAGGGAAAAATGAAAAGTTAGACAAGACTTTCAAATGAATTATCTATATTATTTAGTGACCATGGGAAATAAACCCATGGCAACATTATCGGCAGCACCATGAGGTACTAACAGAATATGAATCAGTGGATGCATCTTGACATCGCTGCAGCTTTGGTAAACAACTTATTGAACTATTTGACCATATATACAAATTAACAACACGATGAAGCTTTTAGCAGTGACATGCCAAGATACAAAACCCTTTGTCCTCTTTTCAGTGAGTAAACAATCCACAAAGGCCAAATCGTAGGTGCTCGTCTATAAAAGGAAACGAAGATATTTGCATCTCTTTTGCTGATAAGGTGCACTTCTGTAGTGTTTACTTCTTAGAACTACATGAAGTCTGGCGGTACACTTTTTTTTCCTGACTTTGTAGGGCTGCTCGATTATGGTAAAAATCATAATCTCGATTATTCGGGTCAATAACTGTAATTGCGATTATTAATTGACTTTGAAAATATCCATTTATTGGAGAGAAAAAAATGTGAACAGTATGTTTTTAACAGTTGATTACCCTGAACGTTAAGTATAATTCAACTGAAAACCCCCCAAAAAAAAAAAAAAAGAAATAATAAAAACCAATAATAAAAAATAAAAATAAATTAATAATAAAAAAATAATCGTTTTATTTCGATTACGTTGTTTTCGTAATCGTTGCAAGCCATAATCGCGATTAAAATACGATTAATTGAGCAGCCCTATGACTGTGCATGTTCTGCCATATGGCTCCTGGGGCCACAGCTGACCAAAGCACAGCAGTGGGTCATCGTGTAGCTCCAGGCACGGCTAATACAATCAGAACTATTTAAAAAAGAGGCGCTTTAGAGTATTTACGCTGAATAAATCATGCGCTGACATCTGTGCTTTTATTCAAAACACAGACTGTTCAATGCATTCACACATGAATCATCCATTATGGACTGTTTGGGTTGTGTTCAGGGAATCCGACTAACAACAGTTGTTCCGAGCGCACTAACCCATCCATACCAATTATCTGTGTCCAGGGTGGAGTCTGAATTCAATATTCAATTTACACAATTCAATCTCACATCAGAGCCTCAAAGCTGGAATAAGAAGTGGCGTCTATGGGGCCGGACAAAAACAGAGCGGGGTCCTCGGAGAATCACAACTGTCTCCAAAGTGAAAAAGAAGCGGGCTAACTGAACGCCAAACCACAGGGGTGTCCATTGAGAGACAGGGAGAGGTGGAGGGGCGAGAACTCCATTGAGCGCAGCCATGGGGGGTCAACATGTGAATGAACGTTTGGCATGGAGGTGAATTATGAATGAGCAGCACTCTGAGCGCTCCTGGAGAGAGCCCCCGTCTCCTCCACTTCCCTCCCATCTCTCCTCCTCCTTCCTGTCCTAAAAACCTCCATCTTCCTCTCTTCCGTCTCGGTTTCATCCCTCGCTACTGGATTGATCTCCTCATCTGCCTTATTCTCCGTCATCTGATCGCTCGTCCTCCCTACAGCCTCCCCCCTTTACTTAACCCTTCTTCATCTCCAGACCAGGAGGAAGGGCAGAGGTAGACACACACGCCGTCTGTCTGAAGAGACGACAGAACATTTGTTTCCCTGCACATACATATTTACACAGCCTCAGATGGCTACACACACATTTTTGAGACACACACACACACACGGGAGCAAAATATAATATAGAAGCAAACAGTCCTGCACGTGCAAAGGCCGCCGCATGCATTAAGTGAAAGGCTCTCAGGCACTGACACACACATTTCTCCCAGCTGTTATGCTGGCCACATAGTGAGTGTGTGTGTGTGTGTGTGTGTGTGTGTGTGTGTGTGTGTGTAATCCAATGTGCTGCTGCTCAGCCTGTGCCACGCTCTCTCCTCTGTTGCTGTGCGTCTGATCAGATCTGCCTCCCCTCAACCTGTTTGCCGTATATGGCACACATGCACGCGCACCCTTACACACATATATCACACACACAAGGAGCTGCTACTACGTATCAAGCTTCATTCAGTGTCAACCAGGAACACAGAAAATCCACTCTGTGCTGCTGAAGCAACCTCCAACCAGAAATTGTGTCAGAAAACTCTGCTCACACACACACAGTGGAGGAAAAATGGGATTTAACTTCAAGTAGCCTGCCTAAGAAGTGTGTGAGTGTGTGCTGGAATGGGATCAGTGTGTTCCTTAAAAAGTATCCACTCCTTTAGATCCCTTCACTCCAGTTCACAGCGGTCAGCTCGGCTCGCTTACACACTTTGGTCCCCTTTATAGCTGGTGGAAAAACAACCCGAAAAACTCTCACAAATGTATTTTTAGGCTAAACAGACACTTACTCACACACATTTTTGCCCACCCCTCACACAGACACACACCTCTTCTCTCCCCTTTAAGTGCAGAGCCAAGGAGCACGTGTCAACACCCCGCACACACACCTTCTCCAGACCCTGCATACGATACAGCCAAGAAAGACCCATAAAGTCACCTTAGGATCTTTCTGTGTTCCAGACGAGCCCCTTCTTCACTGTCTTCCTCTCCTCTGTCAGACTTCTCTCCTCCTCTCCTTCCGTCCTTCCTTCCTTCCTTCTTTCCGTCCGTCCGTCCTCTTTTCTCTCTTTCCCTATGTTTCGTCTCGGTTCTCGGTCAGTTCCCAGCGTTTCTCCCGAGCCCCTCCATATCCGCCCCGCCAGTCGTTTCTACCACCGAGCGAGCGTACCTTCACACACAAACACACACGCGCACACACACACGAGCCGCTGCGTTCCTATAGTCTCTCCCTCTGTTTATCCCCTCTCTCCCCTCTGTCGGAGAAGAGCTCGCAGAGTGTGTGTGAGTGCGTGTTTGTGTATGCTTGTGTGCGGGGACGTGTGTGTTTCTGTGCTCTGCCTTGCCCCGCCAGCAGCAGAGAGACGACTTCCCCCGGAGCCCGCCCCGGGTCCTAGCTCCGGTCAGGTTCACTGAAAGAATGCCATTGTGTATGGAAGGTATAAACAAAGATCGTCTATGGTTTTGACAACACGATGCACACATTTTTGGACTTATTTTTCATCTTTGATTTTGTTCCTATAACCTTATCATACCAACAAGCTTTACATATATTATAATTATAATAAATACATTACACAATACTGTTAACATGGCTGTACAATTTAGAATTGAATTGAAGAGAAAAAAAGGGGCTGTTCATTTCATATTTAGAAATAATAGCCTACAAAATATTTGAAGAAGAGACTTGTCTTCAACAAAGTCTGTTTTGGAGTAGTACACACACACACACACACACACACACACACACACACACACACACACACACACACACACACACACACACACACACACACACACACACACACACACACACAC